>NC_057404.1:6148964-6331237 GCF_019320065.1 Cervus canadensis
AAGTTAAGGAAAGTAGCATTTGTTCATTACTTACTATGTGTCAAGTCTGATATTCAGACTCTTACACATCTTATATGTTGTTATCTCTGACATAAATGTCAGCGTCCCAAGAAAATCCCTCTGAGGAGGTGGACAGTTCATTGCTTGTAAAGCAATAGAACTTCCGAGTTTTATTTTATATGAGACTATGTTTAACTGCTTTCATTATTCAATAAGCATTCTCTTGTAAAACATATTTGATTTGTTATTTGGAATTAGATTTGATTGGAACAGCATGTCTTCAGAATGATTTTAATGTTTTTAAGAAGCTTCTATTCAGATTTAAAAACTTTTATGTTCATTTATTTTCAACATTGCTGTACTACCAACAAATGAATGTAAGGAAGGTAAGCCCAGATTACCCATTTTAATTTTGTATGTTATTAGCGCATATTCTGGGGCTTCCCGGGTAGCTTAGCTAGTAAAGAATTGTCCTGCAATGCAGGAGACCCCGGTTCGATTCCTGGGTGGGGAAGTTCCCCTGAAGAAGGGATAGGCTACCCACTCCAGTATTCTTAGTCTTCCCTGTTAGCTCAGGTGGTAAAGAATCTGCCTGCAATGCAGGAGACCTGGGTTTGATCCCTGGGTTGGGAAGATCCCCTGGAGAAGGGCATGGCAACCCACTCCAGTATTCTTGCCTGGAGAATCCCCATGTACAGAGGAGTCTGGCAGGCTACCTCCATGGAGTCGAAGAGTGGAACACAACTGAGTGACTAAACACGATGCATATTCTGCATGTTGTTACGTGTTGATGGTGTGAAGTTTGTCAGAGGCAGAGTGACAGATGCTCCATAATAAATGTCTAGTGGGATTTCACAAAAAGACCACCAGCCAGGGAATCCCAAGACTTGCCTTCTGGGCCAGGGTTGTCTGCTCCTTAAATTTACTGTGTGATCTTGGGAAGCTCAGTTTCCCCATCTGTAAAATGAGGGTGTTGCAATAGAAGGCACCCTCGTGGTGTCTTTTGAGCTTTCGGGTCCCAGTCCAGGGGCCGTTTGAAAAGGAGGACTACAGGTGAAGCCTTAGATGAAGCTGGTTTTGTTCCACTAAGTCTGGGCCATCCTGCTTTATGGAATTGTTGTTCAATTGCTAAGTTGTGTCCAACTTTTTGGGACCCCATGGACGGTAGCCTACTGGGCTCCTCTGTCCATGGAAGTCTCCAGGCAAGAATACTGTGGTGGGTAGCCATTCCCTTCTCCAAGGGATCTTCCCAACCCAGGGATTGAACCCGGGTCCCCTGCATTGGCAGGTGGATTCCTTATCACTGAACCACCAGGGAAGCCTACTGTGTGGAATGCCCTTCATTTTGTTGACCATTTCCTACATCCCTTCTAGTTTTTGATTGTCAAAGAATGATGTCATTAAAACAACTCTTTGTGGGCTGCCAGTTTACGGTAGGAAGATAGTAATAATTAGATTTGGTAGAGCACTATTAGGTATGTGAAACTGCTCTACAGAGACTTCCTGAAGAGATTACTGCTCCAGGCGTGCAGGTGTCTAAGTAGTAAGTCCTCTCAGGGCTGTACGAGTGGAGGCTTCCTGCTGCCCTGGTTGCCGGGCGGCACCTTATAAACTTCGGGCAAAACTTTTCCCATGTCCCTTGCCTGTCTCTTTAGCTCTTTGATCAGAGCATTGCAGCCCTTGGTCTCTGGAATAAAACTGATCATCATCATTTCATGTTGGCCACCATCATTGTACTTGAGCAAGATTACCCATGCTGTGAGGTACCAGAATGATGGCTGTCCGAATGTTACCTAAACTGTGAACTTTTTTTTTTTTTTTTTGGTAATCTGTGATGGGTCAAAGGAAACCTATCTAATTTGATGTTTGTAATGTACTTTGCTTTTAAGATGCTCTCAAAACTCAGCCTCATTAACCTTTAAGTGAGGCAGGTGAAGAGAAGCCAGATTTGTTACCAGGATTTAAATAAGTGATAATAAGTAGACGGTAAGTCTAGCGCTTCTGATCATAACTAGGCTCCAGGGCTGCTGGGCCCGTGGTAGGAGTAGGGCAGTAACTGCAAATGCAGATGAGAGATGGAAGAGAGGCAGTACATGGGGGTAGAAAGTCAAGTCATCACAACTTGGCAAGAAGTTAGAAGCCTTGGTCTGTTTCAAGGTATGAGGGGGCATAGGGTGTAGAGTTACAGGAGATATTCCCTCTCTACATAATCTTTTGTCCGTAATATTTGAATCTTACGTGGTCCTCTAAGTATTGAACAAATGCTAGGACAGGCATTATTTTTGTAATCAGGGAAAAGTCACAGCGTATTATTTATTGGTATGTAAAATGTGTAGATTCACATGAACAGCCATGGAAAGAGAATATGGAAATAATGAATGGTATGGAACATGAATTAAGGTTTTTCTTTATTGTTTGTTGATGATTTGGTCACTGTTGTAAATAAAGTGAACCATTCTGTCCTTTGCTGCTTGTGGAAGTCTTACAAAATTTTATCTCTAGGTTATAACTAAAGTTTTTGAAGTGTAACTCTCTTGGAAAGTATGCTTCAGGAATGCTTGAAGTAGGAGGCAGAGTGATTTTGTTTTGATTTTTCCTTTTCAAGTTGAGTAAAAAGAATGCACTTTTGGAACTGAGCTGGGGGAAGTATGCACTTAGGAGGATGAGGTTGAGGAGAACTTACGGAGCTCCAGAGAGTGAAGGAAATGCCGTTGTTGAAGAAGGAAGTCTTGGCATGACTGGTGGTCTGGAATGCAGCGTTTCCCAAATTGCGGCCATGTGAGTAAGAGCTTAGTGGAGTGTCTACTATATGCACATCACGGCGCTAGGGCTGTTGTCTGTCCGTGAGGTTTCCATGCTCCTTGTCCGCGTGATAATGATGACCATGTAGTGAATATTTTCTACGTGTGTTCAAATGAGGAGATCTGTCCTCTTCTCTGACATTATGCCATTCTGATATGGGGGTAAGATTTCTTCTGTGAACTGATGGGAATATTTTTATTTGGCAGCTTAATGGTCCATGAAATTGATAAATCTGGGAATCTGGGCCTGAGATGTAGGGAGCTCTGCCCTCAGGATCAAGTTGACTAGTGGAGGCCAGACACATTGGAGCTTGTGGGTGAGCTGATGGGGCCTTCCAGGAATGTGGAATCATTGGTACAGACTCAAGGTCCTAGGAGCCGAGAAGAAGTTAATTTCGAAAGTGCTCTGGGAACCAGCAAGTATTTTTGAATTATAGCCCAAGAATGACAAGGAAAGTGCCAAGATGAAAGATGAGGTTCTGAGAGAGCAGAAAGGACAAGTGACTAAAATGTGAATTTTAGCAGGCGGGGCCTCAGAATGACAGATTGTGGGGTTTGTTTTTTTGCATGCAGACTTCTTTCTGCCCAAACGGCATGCTTTAGCGATTCAGGGTGGGTGATTCTAGGAAATGGTGTTGGAGTTAGAGCCACAGAACTGGGAGTTGTGTTATAGCCGGCTTGGTTTGCACCTCTTCAGCATCACGCCCTCCAGGGTGAGCCTTGATGAATCGCTGGAGGTTTATGGATAATGTGCTCATGGAATTGGTATTGTTCACCTTTAGTTTGAGTAGCTGTTAGGAGGGTGGGAGGTGAGGAAAAAAACACAGATTACTTCTGAGTTTTAAATAGTAGCTTAAGAAAATAATTTTCAGATAATACTTTAAAAATCTGTACTTACTAATATTTGGATCTCACTGGTCTTAATAATATATTATTGTGGAACTCTGTGCAAAGAGCTTGTTTTACCTGTTACCCTATTTAATTCTTACAGGATACTGTAGTGCTGTTCCCATTTTAGAGATTAGGAAACTGAGGTCCTTTTCACTAAAGGCTACGTGTGTGTACGTGCACATGCTTACTTGTGTCTGACTCTTTTGAAACCCCATGGACTGTAGACTACCAGCCTCCTCTGTCCCTGGGATTTTGTAGACAAGAATGCTGGAGTGGGTTGCCATTTCCTTCTCCAGGGGATCTTCCCGATCCAGGAATTGAACCTGTGTCTCTGGTAGCTCCTGCATGGGCAAGTGGATTCTTTACCACTAGTGCCGCCTGGGAACCAAAGGCTACATGGTGGACAGGAATGCTTGCCTTGCAACTGTTGTTAACCCAGAAGAGTCTGTGGGTTGCTGAGGAACTCAGGAGGTGAAGAAATTACATTTGTCAAGGGTGAACTCTGCCTGGTGCTATATAGGAAACACTTCACTTCGTTTTTTGGGGTATCCTCTTTTTTCCTTTTTTATAGATGAGGGAACCTGGTTCAGACACTGTCAAGGACTTGCCCAGGCCCTAAACAAAGCCTGCACTATTCTTTCCACCACAACATGAAACTTTCCTAGACTCAGCCTTTGGGAAGAAGGTGAAAATTTCACCTTTCATCCATTTACAGAATCCCGCTAACCTCAATCTGTGTACTTAGTGATGGAGCCATTGCCTCCAGATGATGGCCTCATGTGCATTGCTTTCATCTGAACACACGTTGAGTAGTAGAAAGATCCAAATATAATTTCTAAATATGTCTGAATCTAAGGGTTGCTGTGTTGAATCTCTCTGGGCAGATTCTGGTCGAGGATATTTCTGTTGTAAGTAAAATGCCCCAGAATCTGATCAGTTGTCACATGTCAATCATGGGCAGTGTTGGGGTGACTAGGCCTTTGATGACTGGAGGAACCTGAGGATTTCAGGGGCTTTCCAAGCAGATCTGAGACTTCTGGCTGCTGGAGAGAGGGTGGTGGGCGTGCCTTCCTTCCTGGGAGCATCCTGCGTGCTGCTGGCTGCTGGCTCTGTTCTTACCTTCTGATCTGCATTTGGTTTCCCAAGTAGACCTTTGTCCTGGGCAATAGAGTTGGTCAGTGGACCTGCAGTAACGAGTATCTCTGTTTGCTTGGCAGACTGTGTATCAGCACAAGTTATAATATGAATAAGTAGAATT
The DNA here is from genome assembly GCF_019320065.1 of Cervus canadensis. Lineage (NCBI taxonomy): Eukaryota > Metazoa > Chordata > Mammalia > Artiodactyla > Cervidae > Cervus > Cervus canadensis. The sequence goes on from NC_057404.1 coordinate 6,153,915, forward strand.
TCCTTAGCACGAGTTAGGTTTCTTGAGTTCGTTCCCCAGTGAACAAAATACAGCTGAATTTCTGAACAGAACTGAGGCATGGCCTGGACGTAAAGTGAACTGAGAGGGGTGTAGATGCTTTGAAAAGCACTGATTCAACCTCAGATTCTGACCAGAGCCTCTCATCCTCCCCGCTCACCAAACTCTATTTGTTTATACCTTTTCGAGATTGCTAGTGCAGACAGACAGGCAATCATTAAGGGACACCCAGAGACCTCAGCATCGTTTGTCCATGCCTTTGTTCAGCAAGTGTTTATTGAGTACAGACTTGGTGCCAGGTACAGCGCAAAGTGTTGAGGAAGACAGGAATGTCCTGGAGTATCATTATAAGGTGCTTCAGTAGAGGCATTTGTGAGGCTCTGAGGGAGGGGAGAAGGGAGAGCAGGAAGACCTTACAGGCTTTCTAGGAGTCATGGCAAAGGACTATAGTAAAACTCACTGCTACAGAAAGCCCTTCAGCTGTCTCCTTTTCCATTTTACTTTGGTTTAGTGGCAGTGTGGTAGCCTGTTTCTTCTATCCAAGAGCTGGTATTTGCTATTGCTTCTATAAAGGACCTAGAGATTTGGCCTTTCAAATCTCTATAGTTGTGGTTCTCCGTGTGGGGCGGGGGTGGGGGGTGGTGGCGATTTTGCCCCCTAGGGAAAGTTTGGCAATACTCCTGGAGACGTTTTTGGTTGTTGTGATTGTCAGAGAGGTGTGACTGGCATCAGGTGGGTGGAGGCCAAGGATGCTGGTAAATATCCTGCAGTGCGTGCACGGGACAGCCCTGGGGAGGCAGTCGAGGTTTGGTGGTTTGCCTCCCAGCATTCCAGCACTGCTCTCCGGCTCCATAACCGTATAATCTTGGACAGCACAGCTGGACCGCAGAATTACACAGTGCCTCAGCTTCCCCAGAACATGGTTGTTATGAGGGTTTCGTGAAGATGATAAGGGCGTACAACAATACTGGGGGAGTTCCCTGGTGGTCTAGGGGTTAGGATTCGGCGCTTTCCCTGCCCTGGCCTGGGTTCAGTCCTTGGTTGGGAAACTGAGATCCTGCAAGATGCGTGCTGAGGTCAAAACAAGGCAACCCCCGCCCCCGCCCCCCAAACCCAAACCAACCAAACAAGAAAACAGCACTGGGTCTCTAGTAAGGCCTTATCAGTTATTATTAATTTTAGTTTCAAGCAGAAACTTTAACTTGCGACTCTGAAGAGCTTGAGTTTGGAGAATCCAGGAGAGTTGAGCTTGTGTGCCGGCTGTCAGTATGCTCTGGGGTAAGAACTGGCCATTGTTTTCTGTTTCTGTGCTTCCTTTTTGTCTGTGGGTCTTATTTTCCACTGTTTCCACCTCTTGATGCTAGGACTTTGCCTTTCATCCATTTTTTTTTTCCCCAGGGACCCAAATTTCTGCCCTTCATGAACTTTCCCCCTAGAGGGCTGAGAAATATACTTAGGATTTTCCTTAGCTCGGTCTATTTTGGGAATGGTGAGAAAACGGGAAGCAGGTCAAGGGAGAAGTTGCATTGCTTCTGACTGCCACAGCTCCCTCTCCATAAAGTTCTGTGCAGGACTGAGGGGCAGGTGGTACTGTCTGCCCACCAGCCCCACCCCCACGTTAGGTGCCTGCTGTTTCCAAAATACCCTGTAATTGGGTCACAGCATTATCTGCCTGCTGGAAATCATTTCTAAAAATCAAAGCAAACTCTCAGTCCGTCTCAGCGGGCTTTGAGATGTCTCTGTCCTGTACTTCGGGGCCTTGCAGAGTTATTCTGAAAACGAAGCAGACTTGTCTCAATTAGGTGGCAATCTCTCTGTGACCTGCAGCTTTGTCATGTCAATATTTTCACTTGCAAGTGTGCGTCTGACTTCATGGTCATTTCTGACTTTCGGCAGGAAGGTGAGTTTGTGAACTCGTGTGTGTGTGTGTCTGTGTGTTAGTCACTCAGCCGTGTCTGACTCTCTGTGACCCCATGGACTGTAGCCCACCAGGCTCCTCTGTCCATGGAATTCTCCAGGCAAGAATACTGGAGTGGGTAGCCTTCTCCAGGGGATCTTCCTAACCCAGGGATCGAACCCAGGTCTCCTGCATTGCAGGCAGATTCTTTATTGTCTGAGCCACCAGGGAAGCCCTGTGGACTATGCAACAGATCAGAAACTGTTGAATTTTCATAAGGCGGTTGACTTGTAAAGGTTTTCGTTTAGTGTTTTGAACACTATCAACAGACTAGAGAAAAATTAAGTTCAATTGATACAGCTTTCTAATTCCTTCCGCATGACATGGTCCTCTTTCTGCTGAATGAGAGCAGTGGCCTCTCAGTGGCCTCCTGGCTTGTCCATCCTTTCAGTTTGGCTTCTCAAGCCCTGGGCGCTGTTCCAAATGATGCACGTGGAAACTGACCACGATGGCCCCTGGCTCTGACAGCTAAAGAACAGCTACATAAAACGTGATGTGTACTCCCGGGAGAAGTGCTCGGTGCTTCCCTGACGAGCCCCTGCCCTGCTGGGGTGTGGGGTGTGGGGCAGGCCCCACCTCCCAGGAGGAGGGGTGCGCCATCCGGCCCCTCCATCTATGCCACAGAGTGAGGCGTCCCTGACCCCCGGCTCCCACTCCGAGCCCGCTGTTTCTGACAGCATGCCTCCACTTCGTTACCGTTGCTAGTCACCTCTCACCTAGGAGCCTGCAGCTCCTTCTCCGGCGCCTCTCCGTGTTCTCAACACTGCCTCCAAGGTGAAATCTTTAGAAATCTGCAGGTCTGGGCACGCTCACCGCATCCTCAGGGGCTCCTCGCTGCCCTCGGGGTGAAGCCCTGGCTCCTTCGTGCCGCACCTGCCCCACCTCGCGGTCTCCCATGCTCTCCATCTCACGCCCTGAGCTCACGCCTCACGGTTTTTATAGACGCCGGGTTTTCTCTGGCCTTTTATGCTGTTCCCACCGCCTGCAGGCATCCTTACGTTGCTCTGTTCCTTACCTGCTTGACTTCTGCAACTCTTCCGGGAAGCAGTTGAATCATCGTGGGCGTCAGTGTGCGTCAGGGACCTCCGGGCGTTTTAAAACACAGGGCCGGCCCCACCACAGGCCGATCCCACAGGCTTGTTGTGGAGCCTGATGAAAGTCTGACTTCTAACAGCGTCCCGGGAGATGCTGATTCTGCTGGTCTGGGGTCCACGCTTGGACGACCACTGGGGTGCCCAGGACAGGGCGGCTGGCTCTTCGGGCTCCCACAGGGAGCTCCTCACCCCCACCTACAGCCCACCTTTGTTACCACCCAGAATTGTATCCATTTACTTCCCTGGCCCCTCTTCTGGTCTGCAGGTCCTTGAGGGACAGCACTGTGACTTCTCCATCGTCGTGTTCCCGGTGCTTCAGAAGTCCTGGGGACTCAGTTAACATTTGTCAAAGAATGAGAATGTGAGTGTGACCATTGGCGGCTTTGGTAAATATGCCCCAGGACATTTTCAGCAGCTAGTTGAGAGTTTATCCCCAGATATGATGGTATACACTTACAGCATGATGTTAGTGGGGTTGGTATGTGTTCATGTAAGAGCTGATTAACTTTTGTGATTTTTGTGTCTAAATTCTAGAGAGGTCTAGGGGAGGGGCTCAGTTTAAACTCATTGTTGTTTCTAGAAGGACTCAAAAGTACATTGTTTTCTTATCGTGGCTCAGAATGAAAACACGTCCACAGGAAATGGAGATATTTAATTTTGCAACCACAGCATAAGCATGGCCTCTCTATTTGAACTAATAAATCATATTGAACTGAAATTAAATATAACCAGATGTTTCATCTTTTCTGCAAGCCAGAGGGAGGGATAGTCAGAATACTTCACTTCCTCATTCATTCTGCAAATGTTTATTAAGCACTTACTGTGTGCTGGTGGGACCTAAGGGTACTGCAATGATTAAAACACTCTCTGCTGCTTTCATGGGGGGCTCTGCGAAATAACAGAGATGGGTGATGTGATGTGGAATCCTAATGGGCTCCTTTTGATCAAGTGGCCCTAATGGGTGACTACTAAGCTATGACCCGAGTAGCAGTAAGTGATGGTCATGGCAGGATCATGAGTGAAAATCGCTCAGTCGTGTCTGACTCTTTGTGACCCCATGGATCTGTACAGTCCATGAAATTCTCCAGGCCAGAGTACTGGAGTGGGTAGCCTATCCCTTCTCCAGGGGATCTTCCCAACCCAGGAATGTAACCGGGGTCTTCTGCACTGCAGGCAGATTCTTTACCAACTGAGCTATCAGGGTCAGGATCATGGAGATGAGCAATTTCAGGCCAGGAGAATGGTGCAGAGGGCCTCACTTTAAAACATCTCTTTGGTGATGGAGGGTGGAGTGGGGAGGAGGAGAAGTAAGGAGTTCTGGATTAACAGATATACACTGCTGCTGCTAAGTCGCTTCAGTCGTGTCTGACTCTGTGCAACCCCATAGACGGCAGCCCACCAGGCTCCGCCGTCCCTGGGATTCTCCAGGCAAGAACACTGGAGTGGGCTGCCATTTCCTTCTCCAATGCATGAAAGTGAAAAGTGAAAGTGAAGTCGCCCAGTCATGTCCGACTCTTCATGACCCCATGGACTGCAGCCTACCAGGCTCCTCTGCCCATGAGATTTTCCAGGCAAGAGTACTGGAGTGGGTTGCCATTGCCTTCTCCGAGATATACACTACTACATATAAAATAGATAAACAAAAACAATTTAGGAAACTACATTCATATCTTGTGATAACTTACAGTGCAAAAGAATCTGAAAAAGAATACCTGTTTATGTAAAATTGAATCACTTTGCTGTCCACCTGGAACTAAATAGATCAGTAATTAAAAAAAAAAGATAATCAAGGAATATATCCCCCCAACAATAAAAAACTCTTAAAGGAGCCCTAATGCTCCTATTGTCCAAAAACTATATTGATGTTGCCTTATTATTTTTTCTGCTCATTCAGGCCTCAGCTCTAGCTTGTCTTGCTTCCACAGCCTCTAAAGTAGTGTTTCTCAAAGTGATTGGAAACCTGAATCATTGGAAATACGTTGTGAATAAAGCCTTCTGTGTTAAATTCAGAAACCTGTGTGTACCTACTCATCAGCGTACTCAAGATTTCCTGCTGAAAAGAAGTTTGTGAGCTTTCTTTAGCCCAGCACTTGCCTGTGGGTGTATTTGCACGGCCTCTTCTGAACAGGTGTTTCTTGGTGCACACCTTGAACAGGCTGCTCTCAAGGTTCTGCTTTGCATGCACCTGAAGGAACGCTTCATGTGAGGCAGATTTCTCTCTGCTTCCCCCTCTTCTCCCTGTTTCTCTCATTGTAGAGGACTACAGGCTGGCTTAGTGGTAACAAATCCGCCTGCCAATGCACAAGTCATGGGTTGGGAAGATCCCCTGGAGAAGGGAAAGGCTACCCACTCCAGTATTCTGGCCTGGAGAATTCCATGGACTGTATAGTCCATGGGGTCACAAAGAGTTGGACACGACCAAGCAACTTTCACGTTCACGCCGGTGCAGCAGATGCAGGAGACAGGGGTTCGATCTCTGGGTCGGGAAGATCCCCTGAAGGAAGGGAAGGTGACCCACGCCAGTATTCTCACCTGGGAAATCTCATGAACAGAGAAGCGCGGCTGGGTGCAATTCATGAGGTCGCAGAGTTGGACATGACTGACCACTCACACATGCAGGATCTTCAGTTGGGACAGGATTTCTTTTACTGATTTTCCTCATGCCTGATCAGTTGATCAGTCCCCCTGGCTTGGGTCCAAAGATAAATGGCATTTTGAGCCTGAGAGATTGTTGCTCGTTTGGTGCATTTAGGGGAGGAACTGGCTAATGGAGAGTGGTTTTTGACTTCCATTGTTCAAATTATGACTTTATCCTATCTTCTTTGGGGTACAGAGATGTTGTCCTGGAGGTCAGCTGACTCCAGGTGGAAAGAGAGAGAGGAGTGACCAGTTGGAGTTGCTAAGGCTGAGCATTTGGTATGAGAAAAATAAATTTGGGGTCATGACTTGGTTAACCTTGACCTGGGTTTTTGCTGAGATGTTGGAATCTTAATTCCAACTCAAAAAACTGCTGGCTTTGGATTATTTTTCTGTTGAGGTATGTTTAGTTTTGGTCCTCCCTGAAGTCAGGGAAGATGGACTAGGTCTATGTTTTTGGAGAGTTTTATTCTCCAATCATGTTTATGGTTCTAGTTTGGCACAGAGGCCAGGAAGCTCACTGAAAATTTTCGCTGGAGGGAGAGCCCAGAGTGAGTCTTTTTGAAAGGATATTAGTGTAGATAGCATAATTCAGAGTGAAAGCGTTTGGCTCCATTGTCAGGGGTGGGGAAAGGCCCCTGTCCCATGTCGCTGACTTTTCTATATTTGGGGAAACTCCCAGAGAGATGCAGTAATACTTCACTGAGAAGAGGGTTAAAGGAAGCTGCAGCTGGAGATGGAAGAGCCCACAAAAACCCTCCCCCCAAGGAAGGAACCTCCTGGAACGTGAGGAGGATTAGGGCTGGGGGTCCCTGAGGGTCCCTCTTAGTTCTGGGGATCGGTGCTTTGGGGTCTCTTGTGTCAGGGTTTTGTTTTCTTGGCACTGGTGCTTTCCCTAAATGGGGTGGGGAATTGAGTGTGACCGGTCTTGTTGGATACCATCACTATGGTCAGGCTTCCCAGGTGGCGCTGGGAAGTGGTCAAGAATCCACCTGCCAATGTGGGAAAAGCAGGAGACGTAGGTTCGATCCTTGGGTCTGGAAGATCCCCTAGAGAAGGAAATGGCCACTTGCGGCAGTGTTCTTGCCTGGAGAATCCCATGGACAGAGGAGCCTTGCGGGCTACAGTCCATGGGGTGGCAGAGAGCCGGACACCACAGAGCATCTGAGCACAGTTGCTGTGGTCAGGAGCTCCATGTCTTCAACCATCTATTATCCTAAAATTCAGGGAGAAGAAACTCCCACATCTGAATTAAATGGATTCCAATGATTTGAGCAGAAAATGTATGAGCAGTGCTGCAACAGAAGTAACGCTCACCACTCTTATTCATGAGACTCAGCAATTGGGTCAGTGTCATTTTCTAAAAATGTCTTTTTTTCCAGGACTTGAGGTTATTTGTACTAAAATAAATAAAGGAAGTCTTGCATTCCATCAACTTACGTATAATGGTCTCCCGATCAAAGCCATCTCCTGCTGACTTGAGTTTTATTTTAGCTTAAATCATTTTCCTTTACTGGTACTAGATCCTGCTGTTATGTATATATTTTACAAGCTGCAAGCAGAAATAAGAAGCAAAAATAAGATGTAGTATTTTATTGAATTTTGTCTTTTTTTTTCCTCTTTTGTTCTGAGAACATGTGGCTTGCAAGAAAAACCAATAAAAATAGACAATAAGGGAAAGTGTTGATTTGTGGCATTATTATCTTTATTTCTTGTAAAGGAAACAAGATTTTCATTAGATGCTGTTGTGCTGTTTTCCATTGAGAGAGATAACAGTGGGATGGATAGCCCATTCAGAGTTAACATACATTTTTGCTCAACATTTAAATGATTTTTGTATGAACACTTATAAAGGTATTACTTTCTTTTTGCAGCACCAGCTATTAAGCAGTGTGGTACTAGCATGCCCAAAACAGTTTCTTTGCATTGGAGAGCTTGGTGGATACATATTTTCATGAAATCACATTTGCTTTACCTTCAGTGTTGACCTTGAAAACTAACTTTCGAAATGCTTAGAGATATATCTTTTTGATAGATGTTTAAGTTAAAGGAGGAGTATACCTAGTGTGATGCAGTTTTAAACATTTTATTTGCATAGAGTGAAAAATTTTGAGAGAACGAATAGAAACAAGTAGAGATTTCATGAAGCTGGGGGTGGCTTTGCAGGCTTATTCTCAATGCTTCCCTAGCCATTCTTAGTGTTTTTATATCCTTTTGTTGTTCGGTCACTGAGTAACCTCTGACTCTGGAGCCCCATGGACTGCAGCACACAGGCTTCCCTGTCCTTCACCATCTCCTAGAGTTTGCTCACACTCATGTGCATGGAGTTGGTGATGCCATCCAACCATCTCATCCTCTGTTGCCGCCTTCTCCTCCTGCCCTCAATGTTTTCCAGCATCAGGGTCTTTTCCAATGAGTTGGCTCTTTGAATGTATCCTTTTAGCAATGAGTTAAAAGGGAAATGTAATTCTTGTGTATTCACTTTTAATTCATCTAAAGAGTGTGAATTTCAAGGATGTTTCGTCAAGGAGAACTGGGAGCAAAAAGAGAACTGGCATCATGCTTGGTGAAATAAACCAGTCCTAAAGGACAGGTATTGTACGAGTGTCCTTACATGTGGTGGCTAGAGAAGTCAGATTCATAGAGACAAAGTGGAAGGTGGTTGCCAGGGCGTGGAGGGAAGGGGTAACGGGGAGTTGTTGTTGAATGGGTCCAGAGTATCAGGTAGGGAAGATGAAAAAGTTGTGGAGATGGGTGGTGGTGATGGTTACACAACAGTGTGAACTTGCTTAGGTTCCACAGTACTGTGCCCCTAAAAATGGCTAAAATGATGAATCTTGTTACGTGCATTTTACCGCAGTTGAAAAGTTTAACAAAAGAGAACTGATCCCGTACGCTCACCAGCCCAGGTACTGTGACCTGAGGAATTCTGACTTATTATCAGTTTGGAACCTGGGGGCCTGTTCTAACATCTGTGTAGTATGCCACCGGGGCTGAGACTCTGAGGGTTGGGAGGCGGACAAGGACCCTGGCAGCTTGAGAGGGAATAGGTACCGTTCACCTGAACCTGATCCCGAAGTCCTGTGTTTTCAAAAGCTTTCTTCACTGTGGAACTAACCCTAACACAGACAGATTTGAAATAATCAGTTGGGTATGCCTTATGTGGATCAGGGCTTCCCAGGTGGTGCTAGGGGTAAAGAACCTGCCTGCCAACGCAGGAGACTGAGAGACGCAGGTCCCATCCCTGGGTCAGAAAGATCCCCTGGAGGAGGGCATGGCAACCCACTGCAGTATTCTTACCTGGAGAATCCCATGAACAGAGGAGCCTGGAGGGTTACAGTACATGGGGTTGCAAAGAGTTGGACATGGCTGAAGTGACTTAGCATGCACGCACGTTATTTGGGTCATGTTTTTGGCCATGTATATTACTGACTTCTACTTTGGAGATGAAGTGATTTGATAAAAATTAATCTTCATTGGGGTGTCCTCAAAAACTGTGGTACCTTTCCCATTTATTTAGTCGATTATGCCCTCATAGCCAAGTGACCCGCTGGCCTAACCCTTCTTTTGCCGTGACCGTTTTGTTCTAAAGAGGACGTAGACTTTAGAGCTAGACAGAGCCAAGTTTCAATTTGGGCCTGGCCCTGGGGTTGCTGGATATAGGTAGGTGCCCTGCCTGAGCCACCGTTTCTCTATGAAATATCCAGAATGATAACTACCTGGGTGGGACGGTTTACTGTGATCACGTGAACATGTGTGCTATAAAGTGATCAACTTATTTACTTTCTTGATTTCCTCGTGTGGAAATGGTTGGTAGGTGGACCAGGCATTTTAGATGAACTCCACATTTGTTACTATGCTATGGAAGATGGTCCTTGATCAAAAACTGACATAGTGTTTAGGATTAAAGTGTTTAAAAAATCATTCTTTTAAACAGAGGCTGGTGGGGAGACATTCATAATTGGTAGTAGTAGGCTTTTACAAAATTTTAAATTTTATTTAACTTCTTGGCTGCACTGGGTTTGCAGGGGCTACTCTTGTTTGTGGTGTTCGGGCTTCTCCTCGTGGGGTTCCTCTGGTTTCAGGGCTCGGGCTCTAGGCACGCGGGCTCAGTTGCTGTGGCTCTTGGACCCTAGAACACAGGCTTGATTGTTGTGGCTCATGGGCTCCATTGCTACGAGGCATGGGGACTCTTCCAGAATCAGGGATTGAACCCGTGTCTACTGCATTGGCAGGCCAGTTCTCATCCACTGCACCCCTAGGGAAGTTCTATAGTTGGTTTTTAACGCTGTGTATTCAGCTACATGGCCTTGGGGTTGACTGTTATCTCCCCTGTCCCCTTTTATTGTCTAAAGAGAATGTGGATGACAGTTCCTTAGTGCGTTTGCTGCCTCGTATTATAGTTTGATAGATTTTGGAGACCTGCAGATTGGGATTTGATCCTGGGTCAGTCTCTATCAGAAAAGGTCACCTCCTTTTTCTTACAGGAAGAGGGATCGTATAGAAATTATAAGTGAAAGTGAGAGTGTTAGTTGCTCAGTTATGTCCGACTCTTTGCGACCCATGGACTGTAGCCTGCCAGGCTTCTCTGTACATGGAATTCTCCAGGCAAGAATACTAGAGTGGCTTGCCATTCCCTTCTCTCGGGGATCTTCCCAACCCAGGGATCGAACCCGGACCTCCTGCACTGAGGGGTCATTCTATACCATCTGCGCCACCAGGGAAGCCCAGAAATTAATTAGGGTTAATGTTTATTTATTGAGCATTTCCTGTGAGACAACTCATTTCCTGTGAGTCACTGTGATGAATGCCTTAGGTGGAGAAAATCATTTGGCCCTGCTTCTCTATGAGGCAGCTACTGTCGTCATCTGCAAATACAGGTGGGGAAGCTGAGGCTCACCCAGGTTGTTCCAGGGCACACAGCTGGAGCAGGTGCTGGGACTGGGCTGAATGTAGATTATGAGGACAGAACTTGGCATGGGGAAGGCACTCAGTAAATGTGAATGCTAATGCTTGCACACGCACACCCCCCCCTCCCCCAAATGAATATTTCCCTGAGACACAGAGCTACTAGATTGCAAAAATTAGGAACTTTCCCAGGAGAATGGAGAGAGTCTAAGGACCAACCAGTGTGAGAAAGCTTGTGTGAGAAGCACAAGCTGTTGTAATTGTAGCTGTTTTGCATTTTTTTTTCTAATTGCTGTTTTAAACAAAGAAAATGTCTATACTCTCTGTAGGGTGATATATGCTTTTAAAGGATGTAACTGGGGTTGAGATGTTTTTCTTTAGGAAAAAAGTCAGTTATTTCTCTAATCATTGAGCATTCTGTCCTGAGAATGCACTCAGTATAATTAGAGAGGATAAGCTCCAGCCTCCAGGGGTGAGCAACTGGCCGTCTCGAAATGTTCTGTAAATATATTAGTCTGAAAATTGCATTTTAATGTGGTGTACTAGCAAAATTGGATTTTATTTGCCAAATTATTCCATGTTAATAGTGGTCTTTTTCTACAGGAAGTCTGTTACTTTGTTTAAAAAAAAAATACAGGTCATTTGTTTCTTCCAAAATAATTGAACCATCCTCTGGAATAATCTATTACTACTTTCACTTCTGATTTGAGTTAGGATACTGATGGAATACAAAAAGGCAGATAGAATTTCCGGTCAAGAATTTGATTTTAGAGAATATCATTTTGCCTGAGGTGTTTGCTTTGACTAACTTTGGCATACTGTGCATGTGCATCCTGTTTTAAATGCTATATATTGATATTTAAAATGAGTTAAGGCAGCTTTGTGGTCTTTTTGTCATCCAGGTGATGCTAGTAAAAATGTATTCATTTAATTAGTTATCAATGATGTCATCTAAGGAAACCATCTCAAAGAATAATTCTTGAGTCCTGAGCTGGTTAGCAATTATTCTTGCCAGAGAATCTGTTTAAAGGACCAAAAAATTGTGAATTAGCCTGTTTTGGAAATTTCTAGTTGTTTCCTTAGCATACAGAGAAAATCAGGCTTCCACTGTGTGGTGATTAACAGATGAAGAAATCACAGTTGATGTAGGGTGAATGCACAAGTTTGACACTAGACTCCAAGGATAGAGGGAAACTGTCAATGGGTTAAATTTGAAATACATCCATTTACTTGCAAAAATTTTGTACTTCATTTACATGTTTCCTTGAGCACTAATTTTTGTTAATGAAAATTTGAAGGCTGCATGAAATCTTACACTGTTAGCTGTGGGCCCCAGAGAATCAAAAGAAATGGAAACTTAGGAGTTTTAAAAGAAAGTATCAAATGATTATAAGTCACTGTTATAGAATATTGTGTGATGATTGTCCATTGTCAAGATTCAGAAGTATTGCTTTGAAGGAAGAAAGGGTGGTTGGTGTATAGCAAATTGAGAATGGGAAAGTAAGCAGACTATAAGTATTTTGCTTTGAATTTTTCTAGTATATTAACTGACTTCCATTCTGGGGAAATACTGTTTTATGATAAACAAAGTTTCTAATTTACTTAAAATATTTTTACATTTTGATTGTGTTCTGTTTATCTCGTATGTAAAGAAATCCTTGAATCTCAAACATTTAACCACTTCCTTCTGTATTCAGGGCTTCCCTGATAGCTCAGTTGGTAAAGAATCCACCTGCAATGCAGGAGACCCTGGTTTGATTCCTGGGTCGGGAAGATCTTCAGGAGAAGGGAGAGGCTACCCACTCCAGTATTCTTGGGCTTCCCTTGTGCTCATCTGGTAAAGAATCTGCCTGCAATGTGGGAGACCTGGGTTTGATCCCTGGGTTGGGAAGATTCCCTGGAGAAGGGAAAGGCTACCCATTCCAGTATTCTGGCCTGGAGAATTCCATGGACTGTATAGTCCATGGGGTCGTGAAGAGTTGGACACGACTGAGCAACTTTCACTTTCATTTACTGTGTTCAGGGGTTTGCTGGTGGTAAAGAATCCACCTGCAATGCAGGAGACCTGGGTTTGATTCCTGGGGATCTTCCTCTGGAGGAGGGCATGGCTACCCACTGCAGTATTCTTGCTTGGAGAATCCCAAGGACAGAGGAGACTGGTGGGCTACAGTCCATAGGATTACAAAGACTCAGGCAAGACCAAAGTGACTCAGCATGCTCGTACTCTGTATTCATAAGTGATTTGAGAACTAACAAATCTTGTTCCAATCAAGAGAATTAACTGGCTACAAAAACGGAGTCATTTCCTTGCATCTCTGGAGTCAGTTCTGTATAGTGTATTTGCCTCCCACCTCCCAGCCAATACCTTGAAGTCTTAAGCTCTGGTACTTGTGAATGTGACAAGTGGTCTTTGAAAAGTGGTCTTTGAAGATGTCCTTAAGTTAAGATGAGGTCAGATTGGAGCAAAAAGTGAGATTGTTCAGTCGTGTCTGACTCTTTGCGACCCCATGGGCTGTAGCACCATGCTCCTCCATCCATGGGATTTTCCAGGCAAGAGTACTGGAGTGGGTTGCCATTTCCTTCTCCAGAGGATCTTCCCAACCCAGGGATCGAATCCAGGTTTCCCGCATTGTAGGCAGATGCTTTACCGTCTGAGCCACCAGGGAAATCCTAGATTGGAGCAAGGTGGGCCCTTAATCCACTGTGACTGATGTCCTTATCAGAAGAGAAATTTGGACACAGAGAGGGAGAATATCATGTGAAGACAGAGATACACAGATGCAGAAAAAAGATGACTGTATGGAGATGAAGGCAGAGATTAGAGTTTCACCGGGACTACTGGAAGCTGGGGGGGCTTCCCCAGTGGCTCAGTAGTAAAGAATCCACCTGTGATGCAGGAGACCCGGGTTTGATCCCTGGGTTGGGAAGATCCCCCGGAGAAGGGCATGGCAACCCGCTCAAGTAGTCTTGCCTGGAGAATCCCATGGACAGAGCCTGATGGGCTACAGCCCATAGCGTCGCAGAGGAGGCTAGGAGGGATCCTTCCCTAGATGCCTAGGAGGGAGCATGGTCCTGCCAGTATCTTGATAACAGAATTCAAGCCTCTGGAACTGTGAGAGAATCCGTTTCTGTTGTGTTAAGTCAAATAATTTGTGTTGGTTCCAGTAGCCACAGGAAACGACAGGTCTTCAGAGTCAGACTGCTTGAGTTTGAATCTTGGTTTCACAGTCTAATGTTGTGATCCTGAACCTCGAGTTTTTGAAACGTGTCGTGCCTCAGTTTCCTCATCTGTAAAGTAGGGCTTAAAAGGATACCTTCCTCACACAGTCATTAAAAAAAATTTGTCTTATTTTTGGTTGTGTTGTCCATCCTAAAGGAGATCAGTCCTGGGTGTTCACTGGAAGGACTGATGCTGAAGCTGAAACTCCAATCCTTTGGCCACCTCATGCGAAGAGCTGACTCATTGGAAAAGACCCTGATGCTGGGGGGGATTGGGGGCAGGAGGAGAAGGGGACGACAGAGGATGAGATGGCTGGATGGCATCACCAACTTGATGGGCATGGGTTTGAGTAAACTCCGGGAGTTGGTGATGGACAGGGAGGCCTGGCGTGCTATGATTCATGGGGTTGCAAAGAGTCGGACACGACTGAGCGACTGAACTGAGCTGAACCGAGTCTTCTTTGCTACGTGGGCTTTCTCTAGCTGTGGCGCGTGGGGGCTGCCCTGCGGTTGTGGTACATGGCGCTCCTCGTTGTGCTGGCTTCTCTTATTGTGGAGCACAGGCTCTAGGGCACATGGGCTTAGTCGCTCTGTGGCATGTGGAATCTTCCTGGATCAGGGATTGAACTCGTGTTCCCTGCATTGGGTGGATTCTTATCAATACAGGTGGATTCTTATCCACTCTACTACCAGGGAAGTCCTCACATAGCCATTTTGAAGATAAAATATGTGTTTAATACTTTGACCAGTTCCTGGTGCTATTACATGTGAAAAATTCAGTCATTCTAAGGAGATCAAACCAGTCAACTCTAAAGGAAATCAACCCTGAATATTCATTGGAAGGACTGATGCTGGAGCTGAAACTCCAGTACATTGGTGACCTGATGCAAAGAGCTGGCTCATTGCTGAAACCCTGATCCTGGGAAGGATTGAGGGTAGGAGGAGAAGGGGGTGACAGAGGAGGAGATGGTTGGATGGCATCACCAACTCAATGGACATGAGTCTGAGCAAACTCCAGGAGATGGTGATGGACAGGGAAGCCTGGCGTGCTGCAGTCCATGGGGTCGCAAAGAGTTGGACACGACTAAGTGACTAAACAACAACAGTATTCATATATATATGAATATATTATAATTATAGCAACTGAACAACAGCAGCAAAGTATATGGAAATGATTTTTGATCATTCAACTAATATCTACTGAGCTTTTTAAAGAGCAAGCTTCATGCTAGACAGTGAGTGTTCCGGGTGAGCATAAATCCTTCAGGTGATCACTCCCCCCATTAATGTGAAGAAGAAAAGTAGATTCCGTGTGGCATCTTTTTGGGCAAGAACTATCTCTGACCTTTCCTCTGGACCTTGGGGAGTCCCGTACAGGACCTGTGTCCTGGGGAGGCAGTGGCATGAAGCCACACTGCCTGGGGTCAAATTCTGATTCTTACTAGCTTTGACTGTGGGCAGTAATAGAATCTTTAACATTGTCTCCAAAGTGTTGGCAGTAACTGTACTTTTGTCAGTAGAGTTATGGTCAGAATTAAGTGGCTTCCCAGGTAGCGCTAGTGATAAAGAACCCACCTGCCCATTCAGGAGATCTGAGAGATGCAGGTTCCATCCCTTGGTTTGGAAGATCCCCTGGAGGAGGGCATGGCAGCCCACTCCAGTATTCTTGCCTGGAGAATCCCATGGACAGAGGAGCCTGGAGGGCTACAGTCCATAAGGTTGTAAGAGAGTCAGACACGACTGAAACAACTTAGCATGCAAGGTTTAAGTGAATTAAAATACACGAAGTGCCTGGGATAGTAAGCATGTAATAAATGTTGTTATATTACTAAATAAACCTCGAAAGTTTTCTAATTTGTAAATTAATTCATTCTTTTGATATTAAGTATGGAGAATTGAGCTGTGAATCAGATACAGCCCTTTTCGCTTAAGTGAATAGTTAAGTCAGGGAAGATTAATTTATTTACATTTTAACAAAATAGTATATAAACAAGGCAAAGGGTGATAGAGCACGATTAATTCTCAGGGTTTCAGGTTTTGGAGGTTGAATTGGAGTTTTCTAGGCAACAAAGAAATAACATTAGGGGTAATGGGAGTAGTATATCCAGAGGCATGGCATGCAAGGAGATAGCCCCAGGGGTTACTCACAGAGGTACAAGACTTCCTCTGGTGCCTGACTTTGGTCCTAGAGCCAGGGTTTGAATTCTGCCACTTCACTGCTGTGTCTCCTTAAGGTAATTTCTTGACCTCTCAGTGCCTCTGTATTTTCATCTTTTTAAATGGGGGTGAAAGACTTTGGGAGGATTAAATGAGCATATTAACTTGAAGTGCTTAGACTGGTGCTTGCCCAAAGTAAGCACTGAAACAAACAGAAAGCACTGGCTCTTGTTAATGTTGTTATTCTTCAGTTTGCTAAAAGACTACAAGGGCTGAGAAGGTTCACTTAACATTAAGTTTCAACGATTCCTGTGGGCTTGGATCAGTGCTGCACTATTGGGTCCATACAGTCTCTTGAAAATAGCGTTCACCATTTGAACATTTGGATTAGGAGGTGAAAAAAAAATCACATTGTTTAAATAGAGGGAAAAGTGATTAAAATAGGCCAGACATTGGCACAAAGCTTTGTGCAGATTGCTGATTAGGCAAAATAAAAAAAAAAAATAAACCCGCATGTTGAGCCAACATGGTTTTGTTTTTAAATCTGGTGAACCACCTGTATCTTTAAGTAATCAATTTAAAGATGGGTTTGTTAATTGTTTCCAAATTACCCAGTGACGTTAGTCTATGTTCTGAACCTGCGTACCTTTAGAAAAAGCACCCCCGGAAGGCGGCCCATTGGTGGTGCCTCGAAGCTGGCCGATGTTCAGAGGGGAGAGGAGGCGTGTGGCCTCAGGATTTCTTTGGCTACACTGCTCAGAGCTGTGATGGCAAGTGCATGAATTATTTCAGCTGTGGTCCAGTCTACTCTTATTTTTAGTTTTAAAGGGGGGAGTCATTTCCAACTGTGGTTTTCTTTCATCATGAGAGTCATTCATTATGTATTCATTATGACAAGGCTTAGGCAGAAGGAAAATAAAAAATAAACATCACCAGATATGTCAACATCTGGAGATAATAATTGTTAACACTTGGGGCAAAGCCTTTTAAGTCTTCTCCCACTTGCAAAAAAATTAGGCCTTTCTCCACCGCAAGGGCAGGCTAGCATTGGACACAGGGCAGCCTGGTGAGGGAGACCTTTGGGGAGATGTTTAATTAGAAAATTCAGGATGGGAACAACATAATGGTGAGCATGGAATTGTTTTCCACTAAACTAGTTGAAGATGGCGGTGAGAATAAGTGGCTGAACAAAGGTTCTATTTACTCATTCACTGTATTTATTGAGGGCCAGTGAGATGCTGGAGACGAAGCAGGGAACACAGCAGATAGAAATCTGAGCCTTGTGGAGCTTGCTTCCATTGTCAGGATTATAGACAGTAACTAAAGGACATAAGTAATCGACGTTATAAGGTGTAAGTACTGTGGAGCACTGAGGATTGTTGCTTTTGAACTGTGGTGCTGGAGAAGACTTTTGAAAAGGAAGGGATCAGACTAGTCAATCCTAAAGGAAATTGACGCTGAATACTCTTTGGAAGGACTGATGGTGAAGCTGAAGCTCCAATACTTTGGCCACCTGGATGTGAACAGCTGACTCTTTAGAGAAGACCCTGATGCTGGAAAAGATTGAAGACAGAAGGTGAAGAGGGCGACAGGGGATGAGATGGTTGCATGGCATCACCGAGTCAATGGACATGAGTTTAAGCAAAAGCTCCGGGAGATGGTGAAGGACAGGGCGGCCTGGTGTGCTGCAGTCCATGGGGTCATGAAGAGTCAGACTCGACTTGGCGACTGAAAAAGAACGACTGTGGAGAAAAATAAGTCGGACCAGAGGGATGGTGGCGGGGATTCGGGAGGGTGAGAAGGGGGGGATGTGATTTTAGTTTTTATTTTTCTAATTGAAGTGTAGCTCATTTACAGTGTTGTGCTAGTCTCTGCTGATCAGCAACAGGAACTCAGTTATATACATTCTTCTTTTATATTCTGAGTGGTTTTCAACAGGGGTCAGTCAGGGGAGACATTCCAGAGAAGGTGTTCTGAGTCAGCCCTTGAAAGAGGTGAGGAAGGATGGTCTGTGCTATGCATACTTCGGGAAAGAGTGCTTCAGGCAGTGGTGTTCGTGGAGCAGGAGAATGTCAGCATGGCTGGGGTGAGGTGAGACGAGTGGACGGGGGCAGGTAGATAAAAAGGTGGGGTGAAGGTGGTGAAGCGTCCTGTGGGGTTGGCTGGGCCATTAGAACAGCCTTGACTTTAGAGCTAAGTAAGATGTGAAGCCGCCGGAGGGTTCCCAGCCCAGGGTCACTGTCTGACTTACGTTTTACATGGGTCGTCTGGCGGCTCTGTGACAACAGACTTTAGCAGTGTTGGGTTGGACTCGGGGAAATCAGTCCCAAGGTGACTGTGGTAATCTGGTTTGAAAGATGATGGAGAGTTGGAAAAGGCCAGTAGCAGTGCAGTGTTGGGTTGGACTCGGGGAAATCAGTCCCAAGGTGACTGTGGTAATCTGGTTTGAAAGATGATGGAGAGTTGGAAAAGGCCAGTAGCAGTGGAGGTGACTGGATTCTTAATATATTTTCCAAGTGGAGCCAGTAGGATTTATTGATGGGTTGCATGTGGGGTGTGATAGAAAGGGAGGAGTCGAGGATGATTCCAAGGATTTTAGTCTGAGCGGTTGGAAGTATGAGGCTGCTCTAATGGGGAAGACTGTGATTCGTGAAACAGGTTTGGGTGGGGGAGTGTCACGGACTGAATGTGTTCCCCCCACCAAATTCGTGTTACTCCCTGATGTGATGACATTAGTATATGTGGGTCTTTGAGAGGTAATTAGGTTTAGGTAAGGTCATGGGAGTGCACCCCTCATGAATGGGATTAGAATGCCTTGTAGGAGTCACGAGAGCACTGGCTAACCCTCTCTGCTCTCCGCCACGTGAAGATACGAGAAGTTGGCAGTCTGCATCCGGCAGAGTGTTCTCACCAGACACTGAGTCTGCTGGTGTCTTGATACTGGACTTCCAGCCTTCAGACTGTGAGAAATAAACTTCTGTTGTTTTTAAGCCATCAGTCTATGGTATTTTGTTATAGCAGTCCAGACGGGCAAAGACAGGGTGGATCTGGAGTTCAGCTTTGAATAGGACCGTTTGAGGTGCTGAACAGACATTGATTGGAGATATGAACCCAGCAATGGGAACTTAGGGGAAAGAGGTCTTTACAGATTTGGAAGTACAGTAAGTCCCCTACATAAGAACCTTTAAGTTGCAGGCTTTCAAAGATGTCAGCGTGCATTCCATCAACATCAGGCATTAGTGAAATTATAGCTTGCCCTCGGTTTTAGCAGGCTAATTTTGTTGGACTTATGAATATGCTCTTACAACAGGACGCATTTGTCTGTAGACTTACTGCATAAAGATCATCCAGGAAGGGAGTGACGTTAGAGAAGGCTTGCACTGGCATGTTAGGGTTGGAGACAGAAGAAGACGCAAAGGAGACCTAGAAGGACTGGGCTCTGATGGCGGGCTGTGATGTCTTAGAAGCCAAAGGAGGATATCTTTCAGGGGAGCGGTGTGATCAGCTGGGTCAAATCTAAAATTACATCTCCACGTAAAACTGTAGTAATTATTGAAAACTTATGTTTGTTCTTTAGGTTTTATCTTGTTTACCTCTCAAGATATATAGAATTAAGTATAAGTGCCCCATTCTTTCTTCCTGCTCCTTGTGTGGTAGCATTGTTAATAGTCAGGGTAACCTTCCAGATGTGTCTAATTATATACATCATATTGATATCTATGCACCTATATCTATCTGTAAAGTTTTGTCATAACAAAATGTTTGAAATATTCAAATATCCCACTAAGTATTAGATCCTGAAATGCTGTATTAAGGAAATATGACCACTCTTCTGTATGAATTAAAACTTATCTTTACTTCCTTTTTTTTTTTTTTAACAGTTCCACCATCCTTATTTTTATACGCACACATCCACCTGCTGGCTTGCATGCAGGCACGTGTCTGTCCCTCTCTCTCTCCCCATTCAGGCTCAAGGCTGTGCTGTATTTTTCAGACTGCTGCGGTAACAAGCAGCAATGGTGGGCCTGTTCCCAGCTGGGTCCTGGGAGAGCTGCAGAAGTACTGATGCAGAAAACGGCAGCCTCCGCAAGGAACACGGGAAGCTTGCTGGTGGAAGTCGCCTTGGGGAGGCCCAGGATTCCATTTGGTGTGCTCAGGAGTGCCAGGGGGAGGATCACGGTCTAGGGAAGGTCTGAGGCGTCCTTTGTCTTTGCCTCAAATCCTGGCTCTGCTGCTAACTGTGGTCTTGGACACGTCACACCTCAGTTTTCTTCTACGGGCTGGAGAGACCAGTTTCTGCCTTAAAAGGCTGTGAGGTTTGTAGGCTGTCACATATATAAATAAAGTGCCTAAGAGGGCCCATCACGTAGTATTAATGAGTACCAGTGACATTCATTCTTTCCCCCAGGTCTTTCTCATCTTTTTCCTCTTTTACTGTTAAGGTAATTGGTGGATGAAAAAGGCTTGCTGGTATATCATCTAAGTAAATGTATTCTGGTTATCTAGAAAGGAATACAGAGTTTAAAGAATTTTAGTACATGAAGTAGTTGAAGCAAGACTAGAATTCTACTAGTTTTTTGTTTTTATTTTGGTTTTTGTAAATCCAAGTTTCTTAACCAGTAAGCTTTTAAGTTTCACTGTGAACAGGTTCACTGTCAAGCTCACTTTCAGAGGTTTGGAGGTCTTCTCAAAAAAACTACCTCATAATCTGGTCTTACTACTACTGTGCCCCACCTATGCTGTCCTCCTGCCTCAGGGAAGAATAACACTTCAGAAGGCCCATCTCAGCATCAGATGGTGTGGTCTCCATTGTCAAAAACATCATTTGACTAATGCCACCAGCTATGGTTTGTGAAAACAGGTCCCTAATTTTGGTGGTGAAATGAGGGAGTTGAAAATGAAGAAGTGAGAAAGATAGCTTCATTTGTTTCGTCATTGAAGACAAGTAATCAGTCCTGCAGGGGCTTCCCAGGTGGCGCTAGTGGTAAAGAACCCTCCTGCCAATGCAGGAGACTTAAGAGATGCGGGTTAGATCCCTGGGTTGGGAAGATCCCCTGAGGAGCAAATGGCAAGCCACTCCAGTATTCTTGCCTGGAAAATCCTATGGACAGAGTAGCCTGGCGGGCTACAGTCCATGGTGTTGAAAAGAGTCAGACGTGACTAAAGTGACTTAGCACGCACAATGAGTCCTGCAAAGCCAAATATTCACTGTGATGCCTTGGCCGCTGCAGTGGAGGGTGTGGCTGAGTCAGGACTGCCCAGCACCCCAGAGGCACAGTCAGTGGTTGCCCACTTGTACTTCTCAGACTGGTTAACCCACTTGTGAGGGGTAAGAACCATCTTTTTTGACACTTGGGTATTCTAGGGAGGGTTGGGGAAAGAATAAAAATAAATGAATGCTTGGTAATAGACTTTAAAAAGAACTGAAGAGCTATTGACATTTTCAGTGGATCCTGAATTGAGCCGATGAACTGAATAGGCTGTTGCTGATTGTTCATAACCATGGTTTGATCATGGGAGTCACACAGGCATTAGTAAGGCAGAGGGGAGGTTGCTCACTGGCCAAAGTGGGCTGTGTTTTCCATCTCCTAGTCCTTGGTCCCCCAACTTCTTGCTGCTTCTGTCCATCAGAAAGAGACCACTGGCTCCTTCTCCATTTCTCCAAAGCTCCTTAATCAGGAGTGGGAGATTAGCACTCACTGGCTTCCTTTTCAGTTCCTCTTAGAGAAAATTCTTACTTTTTTTTGGTTCAACTGCTTTATCTTTCTTAGGAGGTGAATTTTCGTTACTTTCAGGAATGAAGCCATATATTAATGGCCAACTGTATAAGACTAGTATGAAATTGTCTCTGATGCATAACCTGCATGACGACATACTGCAAAACGTAACACATCCAGTAGCCAAACCTGATTATATAAAGGAGGACTTGTAGCCTTCTTTTCATGACTGGCATTTGCTTTTTTCTCACTTCTTCTGATGAGATGATCACAGACAGGACTTTAAGAAATAGCCTGTGTAGCAAAACATTTTCTGACATAAGTAGTAACAATATTTTTGTTTAGTACAGTCTCCCAAGGCAAAGAGAAATAAAAGCAAAAATAAACAAATGGGACTTATTCAAACTTACAAGCTTTTGCACCACAAAGGAAATCATAAAAGGAAAAGACAGCTTATGGAATAGGGGAAAATATTTGCAAACGATGTGACCAGCAACAGCTTAATTTCCAAAATATACAAATAGCTTATACAACTCAGCATCAAAAAAACCATGTGACCAGCAAGAGCTTAATTTCCAAAATATACAAATAGCTTATACAACTCAGCATCAAAAAAACCAAACAGCCACAAATCAAAAAAATAGGCAGAAGATCTAAGTAGACATTTCTCCAAAGAAGACATACAGGTGGCCAACAGACACATGAAAAGGTGCTCAGCTTAGCTAATTATTAGAGAAATGCAAATGAAAAACAAAATGAAGTATCACCTCACACTGGTCAGAATGGCCATCATCAAAAAGTCAACAAACAATAAATGGTAGAGAGGGTGTGTAGGAAAAGGAACTCTCCTACATTGCACCAACGTAAATTGGTGCAGTCACTATGGAAAGCAGTGTGGAGGTTCCTTAAAAAACTAAAAACAGAATCACTGTATGATCTGGCGATCTCACGCCTGGGCATATATCCAGAAAAGACAAAACCTCTAATGTGAAAAGATATGTGCACTCCAGTGTTCCTAGCAACACTGTTTACAGTAGTCAAGATGTGGAAGTAACCTGATTGTCCATTGAGAGATGAATGAGTGAAGATGTGGGGTGTGTGTGTATGAATATTGTTTTCAGCCGCTCAGTTGTGTCCGACTGAGCGACCCCATGGACTGCAGCACGCCAGGCTTCCCTGTCCTTCACCAACTCCCAGAGCTCGCTCAAACTTTGTCCATCGAGTTGCTGATGGCCTCCAACCATCTCGTTCTCTGTCGCCTCCTTCTCCTTCTGCTTCAGTCGTTCCCAGTATCAGGGTCTTTTCTAATGAGTCAGCTCTTCAAATCAGGTGATCAAAGTATTGGAGAGTTAGCTTCAGCATCAGTCCTTCTAATTAATATTCAGGGTTGATTTCCTTTTGGATCATCTGGTTTGATCTCCTTGTAGTCCAAGGGACTCTCAAGAGTCTTCTCCACCACCATATGACTATTACTCAGCCATAAAAAAGAATGAAATAATTCTGTCTGTAGCAACATAGATGGACCTAGACATTATCATCTTAAGTGAAGTAAGTCACCTACATATGGAATCTAAAAGATAGTAAAAATGAACCTATTTACAAAACAAATAGACTCACAACATAGAAAACAAACTTATGGTTATGAAAGGGGAAGGTGGGGGAGGGATAAACTAGGAATATGGGATTAGCAGATACTTACTACAATATATAAAGTAGATAAACAAGGACCTACTTATAGCACAGGAAACTATATTCAATATTTTGTAATAGCCTATGATGGAAAAGAGTAAAAAAGAAAGAATATATCCCCGAATCACTTTGCTATACAGCTGAAACTAACAAAATATTATAAACCAGTTATACTTCAATAAATAAAGAAAGAGCTTATGTAGGAAATTCTTTTGTTATGATCTGCTTTAGAAAACAAAAAGTATTGCATGAAGTCAGGCTAAGCTATATGTGCCATTGTGGAGCATTTTTATTTCTCAAGGATGATAATATTAGAGGATTAAATCAACTTTTTTATGGAAAAAAATGGTAGCCGGTGTAGGATTGCATCTACTTGGATTATTATAAGGGAAGATGTGACACATGATCTTTAGTTGTGAACTTTTAAGGGAATTTTACTGAAGGCTTGTTGAATTATTCAAACAAAATCCAGTACCTGTTGCTCTGTGCTTAGGAGACAAAAGTGAGTGAGCCCAAGCTTGACTCCCTGCGGCTCACAGACATCAGTGTCAGGATAGAGATCCCTGTTCCTTCAACACAGAAAAGGGACCAATAAATTATGTCTGGGCGGGTTTTAGAAAAAGTAGGAGAGAGGAATGACATACTCTGTCAGGGCCGTACAGTTCTGCATCTGAAGAATCTGAGCCACATCCAGAACATTTCATTCATGACTTCCTCGGGTAAGCTCAATGATGGGGATTTGTTGTCTCTGTAAAGCTGAAGGCCTATAGGCGAATTTAATTTACTCATGAAATGTAAAAATTAAGGTGTTGGACTTCCCTGGTGGCTCAGATGGTAAAGAATCTGCCTGCCAATGCAGGAGACCCAAGTTCGATCCCTGGGTCAGGAAGATCCCCTGGAGGAGGGCATGGCAACCCATTCCAGAGATCTTGCCTGGAGAATCCCGTGGACAGAGGAGCCTGGCAGGCTATAGTCTCTAAGGTCGGAAAGAGTGGGACATGACCGAGCGACTGACACTTTCTTTGTAGGACAGTGCAGAAATCTTCAGTGAACTGCTGGGTGAGTTTTTCCATAAGTGTGCACCTGTGTAGCCATTCGTCAGATTAAGATAGAAAGTGCTCCATCCTTTGTGCCGCTTTCCTCTTGTCTTTCAGAGCAGATCCCTCCCATCGGACCTCTGTCACTGTGGCTGAGTTTTCTGTTTTGAGCCTCACAAACATGAAGTCATACAATATGTCTTCTTTCATATTGGTGGGCTAACGCTCAGCCTCCCATGTTGTTGTGAGTAGCAGTAGTTCACTCTTCTCCTCTGTGCGTGGTCTTGCACTGTGTGAATGTACTTCCACTTACCGACGTGCCTGTTGACGGACATTGGGTTTCCCGATCGTTGGCTGTTGAGAATAATGGTGCTGTGAGCATTCTTGTATGTACTTTTGACACGTACCACGCATTTCTGCCAAGTGTGTTCTTAGGCATAGGATTGCTGGGTTGTCCAGCCTTCATGGAGTCTGTTAAAGTGGTTGTTCCGGTTTACACCCCTGCCAACGGTGTGTGATGCCAGCACTTTTTAACCCTGTTCGGACTTGCTGTGTTCCCCGCCATAGTGAGCAGCGCGACCGTCCCCACAGACACCAAAGCTGGAAACCTTCCTGCCTCTTTGAGATTCTTTTCTTCTGCCTTATCTAAGATCATCAACAGGAATGGCCAGTCTTCTGAAATGTCCCAGGAATCTGTTTTCTGTTTTCAGTCCCTAGATGTCATGAAGTGGAGAGCTGAACTTCAGCAGTAATAATTATGAGGGACTCATTAGGATTACATAGAATCTTCATTTTTTGTGTGTGCTTCGAATGTTGGCATAGTGATCGGGGATGGCACGTTGCATTTTGGAAGTTCCCAGATTCTGCTTAATGGCCGGTAGGTAGCAGAGAACTGAAGCTTGTGGTTTGCAAAATGAGCGTGCACACGTACACTGCCAAGTTAGGTGCATACCAGAAGGATGAATAACATGCTAATTATTATTATTATTGTTCTACCTTGGAGAAAGTCTGGTAGAGTTGTAGCTTCAGGCACTATGTAAGACTTAGCTTTTTAAGCTGGTAAAACATTGATTACTATTTTTAGTTCAACTTCTACCCTTAAAAAATTGGATAGTATATTCTTTGCTACTCCTGGATGGTTTTATGTATTTTAATTCATGTTATCTTATTGCATTTGTGTCCTGGGACTGCTTCAGTGAAAGATGTAATTTCAGAAGGTTGATGAAATTAGATAGGTTTGACTGGGAGGCCCCTGTTATTCATATTTATGGTTATAAAATATTTCTATGAAGAAACACCTGCCTCAGGATAGAACTTTCTTTCTCTGCTGACACACGCCACAGCCAGGGCCTTTCCAGGTGTTGGCAGAAGGCGACACTTGTTGGAAAGCCGTCATATTTTCTGATCTGGGCTCTTTCCAGCCTCCATGGCATCTGCTTCCTTCCTGTCCCTCATCTTCAGAGATCGACAGACTATGGCTTCTGGGTCAAATTTGTCCTGCCACCTACGAGCAAAGAATGTTCTTTATTGTTTCAAATGGTTGTGGGGTGGGGAGGGAAGCAAAAGAAGAATAACAACTTGTAAGATGTGAAAATTACATGAAATTTAAATTGCAGTGTCTATAAATAAAACTTTATTGGAACCCAAAAAAAAAAATTTCTATGTATGGAATATTTATGTTTATCTATGTGTACATACAACTATGTATGACGTTTCTTTCCTATAAGCACAGTGTTCTGAATCCATTTGTCTTAGAGTAATTCAGACCAGCAGAGTGATAGTAGCTCTGGTTTAGTGGTGATTTTGTTGTTAAACATGTCTTTACATTTTCCCCTTAGAATCCCATCATGCAATGATATGTAAAGAAATGGAAGTGATTCTATAAATCAAGCACACACAACCCTCTCAGCTTTGTTACTTTGTAGTTAGACCTCGCATATTCTTGATTGAATTGGCATGAAGTATGTGACCAGGTGGAAATCAGCCTTATTTGGGTCCAAACAAGTAGCCAATTATGGAGCATTGAAAATATATTTTATGTCATTTTCCAGAGCTGAATGCAATTAGTTTTGCAATAACGTGAAAGGCAGTTCTCTGAGGGGGAAAAAAAAATACATTGAGTGAGGCCTGAAATAAGACACAGTCATAAAGAGAAAGGCTATAATATACTGTTTATCACCATCAAATGCCAAGCAGAGTTTCTTGTTAGTGGGAGTTAAGAATTAACATATAAGATGTCACAAAGCTATTGAACAGTAATTACACAGTATTTTTCCTACCTGAAAGATTCGGGTCCTGATATCCTCTTGATGGTAGACCCTGAGGTTGCAAAATTTAAAATCCTAGGAGGAGGGGAGGAGGCAGGAGTATAAAGATACTAAGTGAATCTCAGAAACTTTGTACACAAGTTTTTTAAAGTTTCTCTGAAATAAAACAGCCACGTGCACTTTGGAAACCTCATGCACAGTTTCATTGTCATAGCATATATTCCTTTTGCTCTGTGACAGATAATGACCATTTTAAGAGTTTACTTTATCCAGGGTCTAGTCTCCTATCCACAGAGTCAGTGCTTTCCCTCTTTCCCTCTCTCCCTCACTTTCTTTTTTCCTCTCCTTTTCTTCCTTCCGCCATCCCCATTCAGTTATTTCCTATCCCTACCAGGTAGTGTTCTAGGCTTTGGCGACACATTGAAACAAACTCTCTACCCTCAATAAGACAACACTCAAGTGGCGGAGGCGGGTAAGTGCTTCAGGGTTGGGTTTTCTTGAAGTAGGCGCTGAGCTGGAGGTTGGGGAACAAGGTGTTGGCTTGGGATCAGCGCAGTGAACAGAAGCGGGTGGGAACGGGATGGGGCAGAGGCAGAGGGCGAGCTGTGGCGCGGGTTTGACGGAGCCCCAGCGCCCTGAGCACCCTGGAGTGAGCACGGATGGCCTGGCGGGCTGAGGCGCTCTGCGATGAGCTCACTGCCCTCAGGTGTGTTCCCTGGCGCGCTGCCCCGGAAGGGGCGTGGCCTCCGGCAGGAAGTTCTCCGGCCTCCGAGGAGCTGGGCCCTGGGGTGCTCCCACCTGCAGCGGCGCCACAGGCCTTCGCAGTGGCTCTCCCGGTCTGTCACGGTAAGTAGTTAGAAGTTTTCCGGAGGGGACACCATTGTGGAGAAAGACAAGACTTGGTGAGGGGCGTGGGAGTGTTGGAGGGAGGAGAAGGCCTCATGGAGGCCCTGAAACAGACATCTGAAAGAATGGATGGTGCCGGAGCCGAGCAGGGAGGCTGCAGGACGCGCCGTCGCAGGGCCCCTGAGACATGCGCCTGGCCTACTGGGGGAACGTCGAGGGAGCCAGGGTGTGGGTCGGGGTACAGTCAGGTGGGACCTTTCTGCCGTTGCAGAGTTCACCTTTTGTGCTGCGTGAGATACTGTATTACTTTTCTCGGGCTGCAGAGTACCGCAGACTGGGTGGGAAAAACAGCAGAAATGTATTGATTCACGGTTCTGCATGTCACGAGTCCCTCAGGGTCCTGCAGGGCTGGTTCCTTCTGATGGTGTTGGGAGAGTCTGTGCTCCGTCTCTCTCTTCTAGCTTTTGGTTGTTCGCTGGCAGTATTTGGTGTTCTTGGCTTGCAGGTCTCAACCCTCACCTTCCCATGGCGTTCTCCCTATGCGTATGACTTTGTGTCCAAATTTCCCTTTCATATGTGGACACCAGTCATATTGGTTTAGGGTCCACCCTAATGTCCTCATCTTAACTGATAAATCCGCAACGACCATCTTTCCAAATAAGGTCACGTTCTGAGGTATTGGGGATTAGGACTTAAACATGTGAATTCGTGGGGTAGGGTGGGGGAACACTTCAACCCATAGCAGGTGGGAAGCCCTTAGAAGGTTTTGAACAGGTTTATAATATAATAATCAAATTTATCTTTTACAAATGATCACTCTTTTGTGGGGATGAGAATGAAGAGAGGAAGCAGAGGCATTACTATAATCAAGGCAGGAGATGATGTTCACTGTGCCGGGTGCTAGAGAGGGATGTAGTGAGTTGTGAGGTTTGAGATATAATAAGGAAGAGCTGTTATCCCAGTAGATTAGATGTGGTGAGGAGGAAGGAGAGAGAGAGAAAAAAAGAAACAAATGAAGAGGCAAGGATGACTTCTGAGCTCCTGGAAGAATGGAGTTGCCATTTGCTGAGATGGGCAAGGTTTTGCAAGGAGCCAGTTAGATGGTAACAGCAGGAGTTTGATTTAGGACTTAAGTTTGTGATGCCTGTTAGACATTCATGTAGAGAGGTTGAGCAGGCAATTGGATGCATGAGAGGTTCTGGAATCCAGAGTTCAAAGATGAAAGGGACCAGCAGAGACAACCCTGGAAAGAGGAGTCAGTGAGGTAGGAAGTGAACCCAAAGAAAGAGGGCAAAGGGGTTTCAGAAGGCATGTAATGAATGTGTTTCAAAAGTAATCATCCAGTAGAATATGAAACAGGTTGACCTCTAGCTTTGGCAACATGGAGGCCATTGGTGACTGACAAGAGCGGTTCTGATAGAATGACGGCGATGAAAGCCTGATTGGAGTGAACTCGGAAGAGACAACGTGGAGACTAAACGCAGGCAGCTTTTAATTTTATGACTAGCTTGCTGGAGGTGAGGGTCCATGTTCACAGCAGAGATGAAGAGTCACTAGGATGCTGGAAAAGGGAAAACCTTTGTGTCATCGTCTTAGGATGGAGGTCAGGTATTGATGCTTCTTAGGCAGCCCTCCTCTTTTCTTTTACAGGGTTATTTAGTCTTACCTCTGCTCAGTAATAACAACTTTGTGACAAAGGATGTAATGTTAGCGCCCTTCAGACAAGTTTTAGCTCCTTTCCTCCTAACAGGATATGTAGTAATACTGAGTTCTTGAGGGTTGAGTAAGGCAGTGTTAGGGTTATATAGGCTTAGTCATGAATTTTTCAAGGGAAGAAAAATTTGACCCAAAAGGAAATTTATCTGGAATTCATTTGCTTGAATAAAGAAAATGAAGAAATTATACATAATTAGTCCACAGGATAATTTACCTCCAAAAACAATTTTAGTAGCATCGCAATTTTCTGCTTTGCATATCTCAAAATCAAGAATTAGGAGCAAGGTATAATTAGCAGACTTGAATTTTATCTCATCTTCCCAGTCTGCCAAGGTAAGGGAGCAGAAGACCTAAAAGGGCAACTCAGTGGAGTTAAACAGAACGACCTTGGGTTTTACTCCAACTCCCTCAATGGCTCAGTGAAACTATTAGGAAAAACTCTATACGCTTGCTGGGAATTGAATGTAGGTGAAGGTGTGAACTTAAACTTTCAGGGAGACTGGTATAGTTTCAGAATCAAAGGAGATAATTAAATGCTTTGTTTCTATAAGGCCAAATTAGGTCTGAATCTTTTAAACACAAATGATAGAATTAAATTTGATCATTGATGTCTTCCCTCCTTTGAGGGGCACACCTATTAGCTATTAACTCATAGAATTCACACATGTGATTATTTTGTGAGATGAAAGGGATTTTTTTTTTTCTTTCAAAGATTTATTCCCTTCTCCTGAGTTCACAGAGGGAAAAAAAGGAGGGAAATGGAATTAAACTGTACAAGGAGAAGAGCTTTAGATTTAATAAAAGGAAGTTTTTCCTCATGAGGCTCCTCTCTAGAGGTTGGTGATGGCTTCTCTGCGGGATTTATTTATAAATCCACTGCCTTGTAGATGGTCAAGGTGTGGGAAAGGCAGAGTGATCAAGAAACTTAATTGGAGGGGGTGTGTGGAGGCCACTTGATCTGTTGGAAGACAAAAGTAAACAACTGGACAAGTTTCATTCTACTTTTAAAGACCCTCAAACAAGAAAACTAGCACAATCCCACCGTTCTGCAGGCTTGCTTAGGCTTGTTCAAAACCTGTGGTCCCATGGTGTTCGAAAGCAGTTGTGTCCTTGTAGGAGACGGTGAGGTGGAGACAGACGGTGAGGTGGAGACAGATGTGCAGTTTTATACAGATTCACGGACCCGCACCTTTACCTTGAGACAAACAATATCTCAGATTTTTGTCTTTTCCTCTCGTTACTGTGTTCTTGCAACTTTCCTTCTTGTCTTATCTGAGATTGAACTCTTAAATTCAGCAATGAAATTTAGATGGGGAAGAAGGAAGAGGATTAGTTGGGTGGTGTTTCTATCAAATCCTGTAATGAGTTAACATTATGGAATACTGTTTTGTCTTCTTTCCCCTGAGGCAGTAAAATATTGTCATTTCCAAGATAAGAAAAATTCACAGGCTGCTGCCTTTCTTTTTCCTGAATTCATACATAATCTGTCACTTTTAACCCTTTGCAGCTCTTTTTGATGCCAGTGTATGTCTGCTATGGGAAATTTTAAATACAGCCAGCTGTGTTAAATATTCATAGAATCGATTTGCACTTGTTTAAAGTCTTTGGTGATTTATCTCCAGAGAGTGTTAATACGGCAGTAATTCTGCGTTACATTTCTTGCACCAACATTTAATTGATACTGTATTTCACGAGGATTATTGTAGGTTTATTGCTGTGGTATTTATTTTTTTTTTTAATTTTTTTTTTTTTTTTTGCTGTGGTATTTAGAGTTGTGGTTCTGTGCTGGTAACTCAGGGGAATAGGATTCCTGAATTTCTTGCTTCCATTTTAATTGTGTGTGCTTTTGAGCTGACAAGTGTGAGAAGGACCGTTAAATGTGTAACAGACCTTATGGACAAAAACCATTTTGATGGAGTAGACCTGGGGGTACTTGGCTTGTGGATGTCGTTGTATGAGTAGTTTTCTTTAAAATGATGGTAAATTAATTTAATCTATATTCTTTTTCAAAATGATAGAGAAATTGATAAAATCTACTTAGTGGGAAATAGCAGATACTTTGCTTTTTAACTAAGGTACCTGGGATATCTCAGGCTGAGTGGCAGCTATGGTATTGCTTTTTAAAGCATGTTGATTTACATTGTTATTCTCTTCTAGAAACTTCAGTGGTTTTTCTAACCACCAGGACAGGAGTGTCCTAACTGTGCAATTCTCATTGCAGTTTCACACAGTCGAACACTTAGTAGGTGCTCATTGTTATATTGAAATGTCTGTACATTGAAAAACATTTTGGTGAGTAAATACACAGATGTCCATGCACTAGAAATGAAACATGTATGACACCCGAGGGAAGGTGGACCATTTGCCCATCAGTCACTGTCCTTAATAGAATGAAAATCAGGAAAGGAGGCAGGAGAAGTTTTAGATGGGTGGAAGGGAAGAGTAAAAACCATAGACACTGAAAAGTACAAGGAGAGGTCAAAGCCTTAGTATGATTTGTTGGATTTAACTTGGGAGAATGTTCTGGAAGGAACTCCAGATTGGATGCACACTGAATGTGACCTTCGGTGACTCTGAATTCTGGGGCCTCTGCCTTCCCTAAAGGCTTACTGTGAGGCTCAGGTGAGAAAATTATGTGAGAGTGTTTTGTAAGCCGTGAAAGGTCACTCCAGTGGGGTGTTTTGTGAGCCTTGATGGATGCTGAGGGTCATCCATCAAGTGCATAAGGCACTTGCAGCAGGCCATGCCCGTGATGGACAGTGGTGGGTAAAATGCAGGCCTTACCTGGGCTGTCAGTCATTCTAGTGATGAGAAGGGTATTGACCAAACACTCAAGTGTATAGTCACAGCCTGTTACAAACTGGTAGATGTGGTGAAGTACAGGGCGCGAACGGCTCATTTAGCCTAGTTCTGGGGTTTACCCTGGACTGTGTGGAGTCATTGGGGTTCTTGGAGGGACTGACTCAAGCCCAGCATTGCTTTCGGAAGCTTCATCTAGCGTAGGATGAATTGGTGAAGGATTGAAGCCTGGGAAAATACTTAAATGAAGGTACTGTCATATATAGCATACATCCATCATAGGACGTTATATATGTCATTAGATTCTTGGAATTATTTTAATGTTTTACATGTTTAATGTTGACATTTTTATGTGAGGTTTTCTAGGGTCTTGATGTTTGTTTGGTTTTCATGTGGTGTGTTAGGGAGCATCTATTTTTGGTTAAACATGAAAAAGTCACCGTAAAATATTAGTGAACACTTGTATAGGTGCTTTGTGTGTGTGGAAATGCTGTGTGTAGTGCTTTACGTGTATTAACTCCTGTTAACTCCCAACCGTCGTGTACGATGATGAGACCGTGTTTTCCTCATTTTGCAGATGAGGAAACTGAAACTTCCTCCAGAATGGACAGCTGGTAAGTGGGACTTGGATCCAGGCCACCTAGCTCTGGGTGTATGTTCCTAATTACTTCATTATCACCTTTTCACTTAAAAAGAAAGAATTAATTTAACGTCTGTAAGAGCAGATAAAGATGCCAGTAAAGCAGTCTTTAAATAACCACTGTGAATCCCTAGTCTCAATATACTTCCTTCTTGGTTTTTTCCTTTTTTTCTTGTTTTTTAAAAATAAATTTTAGCTAATTACAAAATAAGGAAGAAAACCTATTTGAATGCAAGAAAAAAATTCTTTTTTTAGAAGTTATATTGTGGTTTTGTTCATTTTCCCAGAAGGGATTATAAAAGTCTGGTTGTCCTGGACATTGCTGTCTGGCTTACATGTCTCCTTATGTTTTCCTTTGTTTCATAACCAAGGCAGTGGGTGTCCAGATCTGCCACTCTAGTAGATTTTAGGTTTGCCTCTTGCCTTTCATTGCCCATGAGAGCCTCATTCCATTTCACTGTTGCGTTTAGTTCCACAGTAATAGAAGCTTAGCGTGGGTAGCACCTGTGGTTACACATAAGCTGACTCCCTGAGGTCGCAGATGGGGACCCCAGAATTAAGGGTCATGGTGCTAATTATTGGCAGAGCCACGGTTGGAGGGCAGGGCCTGGAATATGCACCTAGCGTCCACCCCCCATCGCCTGCGCTTCGTGTGTGGAGGGTAGTAGCATATGCTGCCCCATGGCTGGAGGAGTTTAGGACGTGCCGCCTCCGAAGATGCCACTTTGATACGTTGATTATTTTGAACTGTAGGCCCTTGAAAAGTGAAAGTGAACGTCCCTCAGTCCTGTCTGACTCTGTGACCCCCTGAACTGTACAGTCCATGGAATTCTCCAGGCCAGAATACTGGGGTTGGTAGCCCTTCCCTTCTGGGGATCTTCACAACCCAGGGATTGAACCCAGGTCTCCCGCAATGCAGGCAGATTCTTTACCAGCTGAGCCACAAGGGAAGCTCTCAGCCCCGTAAATTCAGGGAGAGGCTTTGTCTGCCTCCTGTCCCAGGTGCCTCCTTATCTGCCTGAAAACAGATCCTCCAAAAGGAACTCAGTTGTCCTAG
Organism: Cervus canadensis; assembly: GCF_019320065.1. Lineage (NCBI taxonomy): Eukaryota > Metazoa > Chordata > Mammalia > Artiodactyla > Cervidae > Cervus > Cervus canadensis. The sequence continues at coordinate 6,187,673 of NC_057404.1, forward strand.
AGCCCCACCCCAGGAGTTTTCATCACCCAGAAGGGATTGACCCTTATCAAGGGAAAGGGGACTAGGAGTCAACACCAGGCCCAGACAGACTGTCACAAACTATCATTCATCCCTCCTCTTCTTCTAAAGACCCATTCATCTTTCCGCTGAGATGCCAACTTCCCCCTCCCCTTTCCCTATTATCATGGTATTTAAGTCTGAATTCTAAGCCACCTCTTCAAGTTATTCATTTTCCTCTGGGTATCTCCCATGTATACAAAGTATACATGTTAATGAGTTTCTATTTTTTTTTCTTCTTGTTAATCTGTCTTTTATTACAAGAGTTTCAGCTAAGAACTGAGAAATGTGGAGGGAAAATTATTCTTTCCTCCCCTGCATTTATTCCATGGATAAGCTCTAAAAGGTTTGATTCAGAATTAAGCTAAACCTGTGGCCGTGGATTAGTTTGTTTTATGGTTCAAAACAATTTTCTGTATTGATAGTAAGAGGAAAATGTTTTGCAGTATGTCATAAAGGACTTTTATATATTACTTTTTGATTCTGCATTTGTTTCTTGACCTTTGGAAAAAAGTCCCCCAAGGGCTCTGCTTTTATTTGGTTAATGCTGTTAACTGCTAAAAAGCACATTCTCTGCAGGAATTCAGTATGGATAGAGTGTTACTAAAAAAGAGACATATGCTTTGCAATTTCACAAGTTGTTTCATTTTCTTTATATGGTTAGAATCTCTCTTTGGACTCCTTATGCTTTTTGTGACTGGTGTGTCTTTCTATACATTGTATTTCGTCCCTGTTTTGTCGACTACCAGTCAGGTCTCAGTAATAGAGCCAGGAGGTCAGAATCTCTTGAATATTCAGTGCAGAATTTTGTGTTTATAGGATAAGTTGTCTTATCTGGGACTATTATGACCAGCAACTGCTCAGTTGAAGTGGAGAAGTGTAAAAAATACTACATTTATTTATATCTTAAACATTTTATGTTAAATTTAGACACATAAATGTACGTCCATGTTGCTGATTTCTGAAGTAGGGCCTGATAAGTGGTTTCCGTATGTTTTTTGGCACATGAACCTTAACCTGTAATGCCTGATCTACCTGGTCTTCAGTTTGGCTTGCTTAAGAGTATTAGGATACTTGTGAGCTATGAGTTGAGAATCCTTCCAGGTTCTTCCGACTTGCATCCCCATCCTTTGCCACTTTTTCATGCCTAATTTGACAGCAGTTATTTTAGTGTTACTCTTTCATTGAATTATTCCACAGTATTCAGATGTTCAACTTCATTTTCATAGAAACATTTTTCTGAGCTCATATTTTATGTGTTTTTATACTGTTTATTATGTGTTTACATACAATTAAACAACTAGCATAGATAGAAGTGAACACATCTGACCGTAGAGAAAGGTCCAGCTTTACTGGGCAGCTGACCTCTGCTTCTCCGCCTGTATGTGGTGAAGGTCTAGTCTTTTTATCTTCAGTCTGTCATGGATCTGTTCTTTTACTAACAAAAAAAAGGAAGAAATAAAAAAAGTTATGCAAGCCTTAGGGTTTTTTAAAAAAATATTTTAGAAACAACATAAATAAAATTACATTTTGTTAAATGTAGACACAGCAAATATCGGAAAGAAAATTACAAAATCTGTGCATCTCCTTCAAAAGCATGAATATAGGTAATTCATATAACGACTCGCTATAGCTTGCTAATTTGTTAATCCAGTTATAGCTGAACAGAAAATTATGAGTAAAGTGGTGATTCTCTATATTAAATAACCCTGTGGCTCAGATGGTAAAGCGTCTGCCTGCAATGCGGGAAACCTGGGTTCAATCCCCAGGTCGGGAAGATCCCCTGGAGAAGGAAATGGCAACCCACTCCAGTACTCTTGCCTGGAAAATTCCATGGATGGAGGAGCCTGGTAGGCTACAGTCCATGGGATCGCAAAGAGTTGGACATGACTGAGCAACTTCATTGGTTCACTGGATGTAATTAGTGTTTTAAGATTTTTGATGTCATAGATGAACTTACTCTTCCTTGTTAACCTATCTATTCTAGGCTGGGTTAGTGACAGCTTGTCTCAGGGTTAAAGAACAATGTATGTCTCAGTTGATTATGATTTTGTTTTAGTAACACCCACGGTGGAGCAGCTGGCCTGTAGAGGGATGTTGATGAGGATGAAAAAAGCTCAAGATCTTAATTTTTCACTTTTCTCCAAAATGAAGCAAGCGATGCTCGTGTCAAAATTCAACTTCAGTTTTTCCTCAGTGGCCAACTCCAACTTGTCCCTTAAATTTATGGTCAAATGTAAATGATCTTTCAGTGAAAGAAGTGGGTTTCGATTTTAATACATTTTATATTACCGTTGAGAAGGTAACCTTGAACTATCACTTGTGATCCCATGGTTCTACAACACTCGACAGCTTGCCTCACAAGGTCATCATCACCAACACTGGTCACTGAGATGAGTCTGCTATTCATGCACTTGGGTGTGGCAACTGCGTCTGATGACTACGCACATTTCTGTTGTAAAAGCTCAGTTTCCATTTTCTGGGCGGCTGATCACAGTTTGCAGACTGGTGTCTATCTCTGGACCATACTCGGAGAAGCTCTGGGCTCTAGTAGCGCCTCCTACTGGTTGTGAGCTGTTGGCGTGCTGAAACATCGGTCATTGTGCTGTGGAGAGGGAGTGGGGTGTGCTGGTTAGTCTGGCAAGGGGATTAAATTAAGAGAGCTGTTTTTGCTTAAATATCACCCCCCCACCCCGCCACCCACACAGGTTCTTAGCTTTCATGAGATTCAAAGTATCAGATGCATGCACAGTTTTGTATGTATTTTGTGTGTATCAGTTTATCCCATGACTGAGGATACCGACCATGCTTCCATCTGAAGGAGTTCACCGACATGCCCCCCAAAATGTGCTGCTTTGATATATTTATTGTTTTAACCTAAAGGCACTTGAAAAACAGCAAATACAGTGAGAGGCTTTCTCTGAACTCCCCTTATCTACCTGAAGACAGATCCTCCAGAGGGAACTGGAATGTCACAGATCCCCTCCCCACGACTTTCATCAACCGGGGAAGGATTGCCTCTTCACATACACCACACCCAGACAGACTTCATGACAAACTATCATGTCTCCCATCGATTCTTCTAAGGGCGTATTCATCTTCTGAAAAATCGTTTACTCTCTCCAGAGAGGCTGATATCCTTCCCTTTCCTTCCCATGGTAAGGTGGTATATAAGCTCTCAAATCTCACTGCTTTTTTGGGGTAGTCATTTTATTTTTCCTGTGATGTCTCCAGTGTGTGTTATATTAAAAATTAATACATTTGTGGACCTTTTTTCCTGTTAATCTGCCTGTTCTCAGTTTATTTCATAGACCTAGCTTTCAAACTTAGGAGGGTAGAAGGAAAGTCTCCTCCCACTCCCATCTTTGTCCATCTTTGAATTACCCACTGGACCTTGCATGCAGCTGCTAGATATCACGGCATATCATATATAGATCTGGAATTTCAGTGGAGACATTTTCTTTAAAGTGTAGTTTACTTCTAAGGTAGTAACATACTCTTGAATTCTCATTTCTCTTCTGGTCAATAGGAATTTGTCTAGTTATCTCCTAAGAAATCTCAGTATTTGGACCCTGTTCCCTTTGCCTGAGCATATTGTCTAGGCCTAGGAGAATTTTGCTGCTGTTACAGTGAAACATATTTTGAAAAAATGATCAGTTTGGGTGTTTTAGTCCCCTATTTTTATCTTTTCACTGACTTACCACTGTAAATGATTCTAAATCCTATGAACAAGGACTGCTCAGGATAACTGATTTATCCTACTTTCACGAGTTCGTAGTTGAGGTAAGCAAGCTTTTCATGTTTTTAAAGCAGATGAAACTTTGGCCATAGTTTTAACTCCTTTTCATGAGAGTTATTAGTAGAGTCTTTGAAAAAGGAGCAAATGTCCTTGTAGTAATAACCAGAAGTTTAAAAGAGGTGGTGACGTTGAAGGCTATAGAGGGAAGTAAAAATGAACTGATGATGAGTATAGATTTATCTCAGAGTAACAAAAGTGTGGTGTGTTAATTTTAGAAGCATTTCTTTTCTTGATGATACCTTGCAATTTGAAGTTTTTCAGTAATCCTAAAATGAGCTGACTTGGCAGTCAAGAAATATCATCAAAAAAATGACAACTTGGCATCTTTTGCTGGGCTGTTTTCCCCTCCATCAGGTGAAAGAAAAAGCAGTGGTAAATTTCAAGCATATTTGGAGCAAAGACCTTTTGACGTAATTCTTGTAGTTCTCATTGATGAGTGCTTACCATATCCATATGCTTGACATACAGTGCTTCATTTAATCCCTGAAAAAAGTCAAGGACTTGGGCAGGATCATCCACCTCTCTGTCCGAAGTGCAGAATGCTGTGCTGGACTTTAGGGTGTGGTGGTCTGCAAACCAGACTTAATCCCTGCCCTCTAGGTGCTCCTACTCTAATAGGAGACCAAGAGCCTTTACATATATAGTTGGAAATGGTGGTAGGTTCTATGACGAGAAATCATAGGCTTCTGTGAGAACACCCTCCAACAGAGGACCCCTGTTGATTCTCAAGATTGGGCAGTAAAAGCCACCCTGATTAAGTGATATTTAAGCTGAAACCTGAATGATGTTGATGAGTGGATCAAAGTTAGCTAGGCTGGGTGTGTGTGTGTGAGTGTGTGTATATGTCAGGGTGATGGGAGTGGGAAGACATTCTAGACAAAGAGCATAGTTTGCACTGAGTCTTTGGAGTGAAGATCAAGACTGACTCAGCATGCAAAGCAGAGGGGCCTTGATGAAGAGCTGGGGTGGTGGGCAGGGCCCAGGACACTAGGCTACTCCCAGGATTTTGCTTTAAATGCAATGGAAAACTATGTGTGAGCTTTAGGTTGGGGAAAGACATGGGTAGGATTACCTTTTATAGGGATCATTCTGGGCCACAGTGGATATAGGGTCTATGTGCGAGCTTTAGGTTGGGGAAAGACATGGGTAGGAATACCTTTTATAAGGATCATTCTGGGCCACAGTGGATATAGGTTCTATGTGCGAGCTTTAGGTTGGGGAAAGACATGGGTAGGATTACCTTTTATAAGGATCATTCTGGGCCACTGTGGATATAGGTTCTAAGGGAGTCTTATAAAAGTGTTATTCAATTTAAACCAACAGTCTGCTAAACCTTTGCCGAGTTGTGTATGAGTTTGGCTCTTGGTCTTTGGCTATTTTGTCCTCCACAATCCTTTATTCAACAAGATTCAGAGTTGGCTGCTGACATCCTCTCTTGCTTTACAAGGTGACTGTACATTCTTTTTGTTGGGAGCTGCGTATTTTCTTTGTAACAAAGTGTGGAACAGTAAGGAACTTTGGGTGTTACAGTCTTGCAGAATGGTCATTGGGCAGCCCACAGGGCAAGTGGCTGTTTATCACCAAAGTCTGGGGTCTGGCTTTTACCTTTAATAACCTGGGAAACCGGTCTTTTCTCAGTACACCTATAAAAGGATTGGACTCTGGGGAACGGGTTCTTGTTAGTTCAGATCACAAGAGCTTCACATAAAATAAAAATCAGTTGGTTAATGTTAAAGACTAGAGCTGGAAAGCAGTCCGGACATGCGTGCTGGAGGGAGACCTGCCTGAGAAGCCAGGTGAGAGTCTGACATCTCGTGTCTGTTCATCTCCATCAGGGCCATCTCTGTAGAGGAGACGGGCCGCTTGGTCCATTGTACCTTAATAGACATTGCACAGGTTTTGCTGTTTTGGATTTCTTCTTTGTTGTTTCATACCCTTCTTTGTCTGTTGAAAATTTTTTAGTGTTCAAACTTTTTTATTCTGAAATAATTTTAGGCTTTCAAAAAGCCTAAATTTTAAGTGTTAAAAATATAGCGAAAAGTACAAAAAATTCCTTTACATTCTTCATCTAGATTTTCTAAAGGTAACAATCTTACATAATCACTGTATAGTAATCAAAAATCAGGGACTAAACTTTGGGCTAATATTACTATGCAGGAACCTTATTTAAATATTGCCAGTTAAATGCCCCATTAATGTTCCTTTTTCTGGTCTAGGATCCAATCCAGGATTACAAGTTACATTCAGTTGTCATAGTGCCTTAGTGATCTTAATATGGAGCAATGCCTCACCCTTTCTTTGTCTTTCATAACTTTGACACTCTGAAAGGTATTGGCCAGTTATTTTGTAGAATGCCCCTCATTTTGGGTTTGTTGGTTGATTCTTCATGTGTTACACATTTTTGTTAAGAATATTATGAAAGGGATATGAGTGCTTCTCAGGGCCTCATATCATTACTCTGTTTTAACTATAAAGTAATTTATTTGTTCTTCCTTCTAAAGGGATGTGGTAGAATTAACTAGGCTGAAGTTCTTCAAACTTGAGAAGATATGGACTTCTGAGACTATGTCTGGGAGCATACATTGCAGCTTGAGAAATACTAATTGGAGTTATATGCTGTCATTCGGAATGATCCTGGTACAGCATGCTTATAAATACTATTGTAGGAATTGAGATTACTTGACTGTAAGAGGGTTGGGATGTGATGGTTTAAAGTATGCTTATATTATATTTTAAAAACATCAAAAAAAAGGGGAAAAAAACCCAGAATGTTTCTAAATCTCAGACTCCTGGGGGAAAATGTCCCCCAAATAATAGTAATATAAAACCTTTTTTCTAACTTTTCTGCAAAGATATGTACCTGCTTGTAGATTTTTAAATTTTTCATTATTTCTTTATAGGGCTTCCCTGGTGGCTCAGATGGTAAAGAATCTGCCTGAAATATGGGAGACGTGGGTTCAATCCCTGGGTCGGGAAGATCCCCTGGAGAGGGGAATGGCAACCCACTCCAGTATTCTTGCCTGGAGAATTCCATGGACAGAGGAGCCTGGCGGGCTATAGTCCATGGGTTCACAGAGAGTCAGACACGACTGAGTAGCTAACACTTTAATTTTCACTTTCATTCCTTTATAGATAAGGGAAAAAAAATTGAAAGAAATTTCATTACTATGCCATCATGGAATGTGTGTCAAATGGTATGCTGAGTGGATAAGGTAGCAGTTTTGAGTAAAACACACCCAGCTCAACTCTAGCTCTGGCAGTAATGGAGGACTCTTAGGTTAAGTGCTTAAGCTAACTCTCCAGTTATTAACTTCTAAAAATGTAGACTGCAAAACCTACTTTTAAGTTTGCCACCAAATAAAACAAGATCTAGGTAAAGATCTGAGCACGTCATGGGACCTCAGGGAATGTCATTTGTTTTTCCCCTCTCTTTCATACCCTGTGCTTTCAGGATGAAAGAAAGTGAAAGCTTTGCTCAATCGTGTTCGGTTCTGTAACCCCATGGACTGCAGCCCGCCAGGCTCCTCTGTCCATGGAATTCTCCAGGCAAGAATACTGGGGTGGGTTGCCATTCCCTTCTCCGGGGGATCTTCCCGGCCCAGGGATTAAACCTGGGTCTCCTCCATTGCAGGCAGATTCTTCACTGTCTGAGCCACACCAGGGAAGCCCCATGTCAGCACAATATTTTCTAATATTACCTTGTGAAAAATAAATGATGATTTTCATTCAGACAAGAAAGATGTATTTTCAAAATAGGTAGGATTTTCTATGAAAGTACAAATGGTTGATATTCATTGTCTGCAGTTTTGACAAAAAGTGCCCATCCATTCACAATAAATATGTTGTGAAGATACATAGCTAAATAAATAGACCCCACAGTGAGGGAGGTTTTGGAGGAGGCTGTGACTCTCCCCTTCCTAACTGCCTTACTCATCAGAGATTGTACTATCCTATTAAGGGTTTTAGGAGTTGCCTGGCCTTGAACTGATTATTTAGGGTGGGTACTAACTTGCCTCAATGGATGGGTAACCCCTACCCCATAACCTACTCACCTCACATGTTATACATAGACTTTCTAACTTAGAGTAACCTTGGGTGGTTTTAGATTAATAGAAGAAATAAAACTAGTCTACAGTTTTCTTAACAAAGTTCTTTTCTTTCCTAATTCCTTCCATTTCTAGTTTTATCTTTACTTTAGGTGGCTCAGACATAAAGCGTCTGCCTGCAGTGCAGGAGACTTGGGTTCAATCCCTGGGTCCGTAAATCCCATGGGGAAGGAAATGGCAACCCACTCCAGTACTCTTGCCTGGAAAATTCCATGGACAGGGGAGCCTGGTAGGCTACAGTCCATGGGATCACAAAGAGTGGGACACGAAAGAGCAACTTCACTTAAAACCAACAGTAGTATTTTCTTTTCCTTCCCCCCCGCCATTCATTTTTGGCTTTTCACCCTGGTAAAATACTACTAAAATAAATCAGCTAAATTTTAGCATAAATACAGTGAAAGCCAGCAGTTGAAATGATTGCAACTTGGAAAGTGTTAGATGGAGGCACTTCAGAAGAAAGATTTCTCCATATCACAGGCTGCTGCTTTGAAATAACTCATGTTTCTTTCCCACCTCTAAATTGTCATTTTTCCAGTTCTCCTTTTTTGGAAGCTTCAGTATGCAAAGCTTTGACAACAGTTTAGGAAAATGAACTCACTCCCTACTGTGTGTGACATTTGCTTGAAGATAATTTGTTTGGCTCAAAATTGGCAGTTGCTGAAATGAGTGAAACAGTGAGATGTTTCCATGGGTTCATTGTTTAAAGAAAGGAGATCCTCCAAGGTGGCCATTTAATTTCAGGGCTCTGAAACCTTTATCTGATTATACATCTTTGAATGGGTATTTTCTTCTTCAGTTTCATGTAATGATTGGAATTCTTTGTACCTTTGTCTGCGCTGTGTCCTACCTCCATCTTTGTCCACTCTTCCACCTTACTTTGGGTTGGTAATCAGTAGATTATCAGGTAGAATATATTCTATTGTAAATGGCAGAAAATTCAACTCAGATTTGTTGTAATTTTTGAATTTACTTAAGTAATTCAAAAGTAAATTTTGGAATTTACTTAAGAAGTAAAGAGTATCTGTTGGCTCACTGAAGTAAAAGTAGAGATGAAGCACTGGGTTTAGGTAAGATTTGATCAAGACTGGTTTCACTGCTCAGATTTTTAGGCCATGCTTATCAAGCTATCTGAGAAAAGGAACTTTTTTAAGGAAAAAAATCTGAACCAGTACAGATCAACACTTTCATAAAATACAGTACAAATACAAATGAATTACTAGAAGAAGGAAATTTTAAAAGACAAATATATCCCATATCTTTAAATTCAACAGATAGGAAACTGTTCCGCCAAGTTGCTGTAAATGTTTCTCAGCAGCTTATTTCAGTCTGAGCTTGTTATAGACCGTAACAGGCTGTTGATCAGTGCTGCCCTGGGACTGGCCTCTTCTAGCTTTTTTCACTGTGGAACATGGCTGCGAGTAGCTGCCGGAATGGCTTAGATCCTTGTTCCCATTACAGGGAAAGCGTTTGCCTAACTATTGTTCAGTGTTGCTCTTCATACTGATTGGACCAGCTCAGAGGCCTTCACTGTGCTCAGGGGAATGCCACTGAATTCTTGTTCATAGGGTTTATCCATTTTAAAAAACAGTGTTTATTTGGCTGCGCCTGGTCTCAGCTGAGCATGTGGGGCCGAGTTTCCTCACCAGGGACTGAACCTGGGTCCTCGGCATGGCAAGTGCAGAGTCCCAGCCACTGAACTACCCAGGAAGCCTGTTACTTGTTCATGCCTGAGCCCCTAACTGTTGGAAGGGCGACAGGAACACGGGGTTGCGGGTGGGCAGTCTCACTTAGGCCATACGCCTGCCACTCGGTGCTGGGGAAGCATCGGCAGAACTGAGTGCTGTGTAGTATTAATAAAAACACGCATGGCCACCGTGTGTGTTTACATGTAGTCTGCGGTGTAACAAAAAGCAAGGGTTTGGTCTCTGTCCTAGGTCGTTGGCACAGAGCTCCTCGAATCGTTGGACTCTCTGCGTGCTGGGGATGTCTTTGTCTGCTGATGAGATGACTCCTGGCTAGCGGGTGGGAGGGCAGTGCTAGGGAGCTTCAGGATGAGGGCTGGGCACCAGGCCATCAGTCGATGGTCGAGCTTTCAGCCCACCCTGGACTTGGGGTAAGGGGAGGAGAGAGGGCCTGAGTTAGAGCTCGGTCAGCAGTGGCCAGTGGCTTAAGCAGGCATGTTTAGGTCATGAAACCCTTAAACCCCCAGTGACTGGGTTGGCAAACACTGCAGTGCTGGGAGGGTGGGACGCCTGGACAGGGCCGTCAGCCCTGGTCCTCTGCAGCTCTGCCATTTAGCTCTTCTTAAGTCACGTCCTTTATGCTTGCACGCTCAGTCTCTCGGTCCTGTGGACTGTAGCCCTCCAGGCTTCTCTGTCCATGGGACTCTCCAGGCAAGGATACCGGAGTGAGTAGCCATTTCTTCATCCAGGGAATCTTCCTGACCCAGGGATCGAACCCACATCTCCCAGACCGGCAGGAGCCACCTGTGATAAACCATTAAATGCAAGTAAGGAGTCTTCTGAGTTCTGTGAGCTGCTCTCGTGGGCCGGAGGCAGTTGGCCTTGTGGGTCTGCTGTTCATCACTGGCACCTGAGGGTGGTCTGTTTTCTAGGGCTGAGCCCTTAATCCTGTGGGTCTGGTGCTCCCTATGGGTAGCTGGTGTCGGAATTGAATTGTAGGTCACCCAGTTGACATTGGAGCATCAGAGAACCAGATCGTTCTTCAGCATTCTCCAGAGACAGGCGCTGATGTGACCCTGATATACAGTGAAGACATAGACAAGTGACCTGCCCAGTGGTGAGCAACTAAAATCGGCACACCTCAGGTCCTTTGGCTTCCAAGTCTCAAACTGTATTCCTTGACGTGCGTGTGTTGCAGCCGTCTCAAACAGTCAAGTGAAACACAAAATTCTTGATCTTTTTGGGAGAGAGTTATTTCAAATTTAATGGTTTAAGGAAGTGGTTTACTACTTTGATGGTGAAACTTTCTGAAAATGGGGCTGAAGGGAAAATATACCCACTTAAAATCCTTTATAGAATAAACCTTAAAAAGGAGAGTGAAAACCCAAAATTACACCTTAGAAGGTCGGCATTATGTTAACCTAGATATGTGCTAAAACACCTGGATTTAATGTTGTCCTCCAAAGAACAGGCATGTTTTAAGGGATCATTTAGGAACATTCCTAAGTGGAAAGAATCAACCTCTTAAGTTATAACTTTCTCCAGGTTCTAAAAGCATCCAGAGTTTACTTTTAGTGCCTAAAGCTAGTGTGATACATGATTTGGAATCCAGGGGATAAAGTAACTATTTGAGGACTTCCTGGTGGTCCAGTGGCTAAGACTCTATGCTTCTAATGCAGGGAACCTGGGTTCACTCCCTGGTCAGAGAACTGGGACCTGAGGCCTAAGGACCTAAGGCCTGGCACAGCCAAATAAATAAACAAATACAAATAAATATTTAAAAAGATGTTTTGAAATCCATTGGGTAAAATAGCTATTAGAGTTACTTAACAGTTAATGTGAGAAGTGATATTTCCATTTTTTAAACAATATATATAAATGGTAGGTTTTTTTGGTTTGTATTTTCAGGGGATTTATCATCACAGAACATATCTATTAAGTACTTAATAGGGTTTGTGCTGTCTGGTACTAGAAGAAATTAGTATGTTCTCTAATTAGATAAAGGGAGATTATGTGTTTTGAAATTGTCTCTAAATCAAAGGAGGCTTCTTTTGTGCCCTGTGTCCACCTTGGAAATTTATGACCCTGAAGTACTGATTATAATTTGTGTGTGCATTCAAATTGGTTGAGAATTCGGACATTGAGGTTGTGATTTGAACAGTTGTTATACCTAGATAAAATAAGTATAGAGGTCTTTAGGACTTATCTTTGCAGTTACTTTTCTTCCTTCCATGATCCCTATTTTTGAAACGTTAGAGAATGTTTATATTGATGTGAATGTTAATACAAAGCTCTGTGTGTGTGCTGTCGGTCAGTTGTGTCTGATTCTTTATGACCCCATGGACTGTAGCCCGCCAGGCTCCTCCATCCATGGTATTCTCCAGGCAAGAACACTGGAGTGGGTTGCCATTTCCTTCTCCAGGGGATCTTCCCGACTCAGGAATCGAACCAGGTCTCCCACTTTTGCAGGTGGATTCTTTACCGTCTGAGCCACCAGGGAAGCCCTGCAAAGCTATGAAAGCATGTGACTTGCAGTGTTATGGAGATACTCAAGATCACTGTTTCTGTTTTCTCAGATCACCTTTCATATCTTCCACTTTTCCTGCCACATGGCCCCTGGGCTGATCATGTCACTTCCTTTTCTTTTTGATTGGCCTAGTTTGGGCTTTGCTGGTGGCTCAGACAGTAAAGAATCTGCCCAGGGTTTGATACCTGAGTCAGGAAGACTCCTGAAGGAGGGAGTGGCAACCCACTCCAGTACTCTTGCCTGGAGAATTCCATGGACAGAGGAGCCTGGTGGGCTGCAGTCCATGGGGTCGCGAGGAGTCAGACACACTAATGGTTGTTTGACTGATTAGTCAAACACTAATTGGCCTAGTCAGGGCCTGTTAACTGGATTGGTGGAACCCATCCTGCATTCTGGCCTCTCACACATTCTCAGTGCTGATGCTAATCCTGTCTAATAGGGATCTAGAGCTCCTCCCCTCATTTGATGATCCTCAGATCCCCAGCAGACATTCAGAAACTTTTCCTACCAAACTCTTTTCCTGAAAAATGTTTTCTCCACCAGCACTGGCTGTCTGTTTAAAACTTGCCAGAAACATTCCCACCTTACTGACATCCCTCAGGTTATCCTCTGCATCATATTGTCCTTTGTTCTAAATGGACCCAAACCATCTTTTGCAGAGTCTAGCTTAGATCCCACCACATCCTTGAATTTCTTCTAGGGCCTTCTCAGATAGTTCTCATCTGTCCCCCGTGAGTTAACATGATGGCCTTTGTTGTGTCTCCTCAGAGGTAAGGATCTTGTCTCATTCTCCTTGGTCTTCCGTCAGCCTTGCCTTCCTGGCACTCAGAAGGTAGTTGTTGAGCTGAATCAACGATTAAATGGAGTCTGCTGTTTTAAAACAGGGAGAAGGAGGGAGGGAGCGAAGGACAGTATAAAAATAAATTCAAATGCCTGTGGGTGAGCCCAGGCATATTCCCTTTGTACAAGGTATGGTGTGGAGCATTGTGGGGAGATGAAAAGAAAGCTCAGCAAAGTCCAGACTCTGGGAGAGCCTACGGGACAATCGACCTGGTTTCTTCAGTGAATAGATTGTTAAAAAAGAGAGAGAGATGAATAGAACTTATGAAATGTATCAACCAGTTGCAATGTGTACACTTTATTTGCATTCTTGATTCAGACAAACAGTAAAAAACATAATACAATTGGGGAAATTTGAGCAATGGTCAGATATCTGGTGTTAAGAAATTATGGTTAATTTTTATAGGCATGATGTTAGTGTGTTTATGTTTTAGAGTATCCTTATTTGTTAGAGAATCACATTGAAATATTTGTGGATGAAAGGATGTGGTACCGGGATTTACCTTCGGACAGCCTGGAATTGGCGTGCGTGGTGGAGAGGAAGGGAGTGTGTGGGTATGAAGACGAACTGGATTGGGCATGAATTGATAATTGCTGAAGCTGGATCACGGGCGCAGAGGTTCATTCATTCTTTCTACTTTTTGTGTGTTTGGAAGTTTCCATAATAAAAGGTATGAGCTAAGGGGTAAGACATGAAGCTTGTTTTTAAAGAATTGAAAGGACACGAAGTTGGCATCTGGGAGGCTCAGGTTCTAGCCCTGGCTTGCTCTCCGAGAACCCATGTGACTTGGAGTCACCCATTCAACACTCCCGGGCTTTGCAGGTGTTCTGAGTTCGTGAGTTCCCTGGATGGGTCCTCATGGCCACTGGTCACCTGGAATGCTGCTCTTTTGATAGAGACTTGGAGCCTGTGCTCAGGAGCCTGGCATCAAGGAGCTGTGTTTCTGAAGGGCATGGTTGATTTCACTCCAGCTGTGTATTTACCGGATCCTGCTTCTGGACTTGTCATCTCCTTTTCCCCAGGGAAGCTGGCGGCATTCTGTAGTATGTATGGTCAGTTTGAGTTGATAGAACTTCAGGCAAAGAACAAAGCAACCTCCTGTCATGAGCTGACAAGTCTTACCCATGAAGTTGATGCTGCCTGTGTAGTGATTAAGGTGAGCTCAGGTTCTGTTCCCTGGACAAGTGGCTTAACCTCCCTTCCTCAGAGGGTTGTTGTTAGAGTTAAATGCGTCAGTACCTGCTATGTGTTGTGAGCGGCGCCAGCCCGTAGTAACGGCTCAATCAATGGTGGATACTTTCGTTGGCTCCAGGATTGAGTGTTAGTCACTCAGTCGTGTCTGACTGTTTGTGACCCAGTGGACTGTAGCCTGCCAGGCTCCTCTGTCTGTGGAATTCTCCAGGCTAGAATACTGGAGTGGGTTGCCATTCCCTTTTCCAGGGGATCTTCTCGAGCCGGGGTTCAAGTCCGCCTCTCCTGCACTGCAGTTAGAGTCTTTACTGACTGAGCCACCAGTAGTTCTGCTTATATTTCGTATTTCTAGTTCTCATAGGTTCGTTGAGGCTTAAGTACATTCATTATGCTCAGCTTCTTCCTTTTCTCCCTCTCTCCAATGGTAGGAACACATTGGAGAGCTCACCCCAGCCTATGGGACATAAGAGGGTAGTCTGGGAAGGGAACTAGTGATCAGAATCGGCTGCTTCGACGTTATCCTATCTGCCCTGCCCATTACCTGCCTGCTCATGGGCTGAGTTGTGGGGGAATTCGGCTGAGAGGGCAGAGATGGGGTGTTAGTGGAGCCGCCTCTGGAATCCACTCTCCTGGCTGCTGGTTATTTCAGTGGCTGTGTTCAGCTTCCTCAAGTCTCCTTTGGTTCCTCATTGATGATGGGGTAGTGGTAGGGAGAGAGGAATTCTCCCTGTCTTTCTGATCTGTCTAGTATTTTTTAAAAATCCCCTGTGCTGAGAAGGAAACCTGGTAATGCCCTAGCACTCACAGGGCAGGGAGATCAGAGGAAGTGTGCTGTTCTCAGGCATGCTGACTAATTGCTTAAGCAGCAGGGAATCCGTCACTTCCTTTCTAAGGCCTGGTGATCTCAGACCCTTGTCCTCTCCGTCAAGGCCGGCAGCACCTGGGAAGCCCCTGCCGGTTCCTTACAGCCAGCTTGTCCTGGGCCCTGGATCACTGCCTCGCAGCTGTCTGAATCATGTCCCCGTCTTTGTTTTTCATCCTTGATGTTTCCCAATAAATAACATTGTTTTCCAGCACCCACACAGCAGCATCCTGTCTTTTTTTGTTTTTATTTTTGCCCTTAAGCCTATTGCTTTCCTCCTTAATGTTATTTCTTGATTGCCTTCATTTTCTTTGGATGCTTGTATTTATTTTGTGTTCATTAAGCTGAAAATAGGTTTACAAGCTTCTCTTGTTTATTCCCTGGATGAGATTCCAGTTTATAGATTATTCATATCCCTTTTCTTTTTTCTGCAGTGTTGAGGCACTTAACAGCTCATGGAAATTTCCTAATGACAAGGGAAGTAATGTCTCTATAAAACCTGACAGATGACATAGCGAGCCCATAGAGAAAATAACATACTAGACTTAAGAGTTGAGAAGGCTAGATTTTACCCTGGTTTGAATTTCCATTAACAAATGGTGGGTCTTTGGACAAGTTATTTTTACCTTCTCCTACCTCCGTTTTCTCATTTGAAAGATGGAAATCTCTAGAGGTTGTTGGGAGATGATGTATTATTGGTACTGATAAGATTTAATAAATACTAGCTAATATTACTGTGGATATTGTGATCTTATTGAGCTTCACAGTATAGTAATTTTTTTGAGGTAGATCAGGTCATTTTCTTTATTTTCCTTAATGCATCTATTCCTTTCCTTTGCTTAGAAAAAAGGTGGGGGGGGGAGGGGGAGAGAGAGGGAGAGTTAAGGCTCATACATTTCTTTCATATAGATGTAGCATGAAGGCTTGATGAGTTTGAGATCTGTCTAAAATCCTTTCCTCGAGGAAGAGTTGAGGTCTAAGTGGAGGACTCCTCTCTGCATCCTTATACTCCGGCTTAGTCTGGGTTCAGTACCGCCTGAGAAGACCTGGGGGTGGGGTGGGCTGTGTGTTTGGAGCTCCTCCTCCAGTCCGCTTTCATTGTCCTTGATTTAGAGCCATGTCTAGGCCTCCTGAGAGCAGGCAGTAGGCCAGGTGGCAGCGTGGTGCCGTGGGCAGACCTGCCCGCTTTCCTGCAGGACCTTCTCGGCTCTGCTGCGAAAGCTCTCTGCC
Source organism: Cervus canadensis (assembly GCF_019320065.1). Classification (NCBI taxonomy): domain Eukaryota; kingdom Metazoa; phylum Chordata; class Mammalia; order Artiodactyla; family Cervidae; genus Cervus; species Cervus canadensis. The sequence continues at coordinate 6,203,968 of NC_057404.1, forward strand.
CCTCCGTCTCCTCCTCCTGTGCAGGAGCTGTGCCGGGAGATGATGTTGAGGAGCGGGACTCAGAAAGGTGCCTCCGCAAGGCCAGTTCCTTTCCTGATTTAGAATGTGTCTGTGAGTTGTGCAGTGGAAAGCTCCTGCTAAAGGAATTTCAGGCTGCAGCACTCAGGTTGTAGAGGCATTTTTGTGGGCAGCGGTAGCCTTGAAGCACCCTGGACCAGCGCTGCCCTGCCAAGAAAGGCTGGTCTGGTAGAGCTGGGACTTGATCTCAGCCAGTGTCTCTCACCTCCGGGTGGGCCTGAGAAGGACATGGTTGCCAGAATACACATTCTGGGCTCTAAACCAGACCTACTGTCCAGACACGTACCTTTTGGAAAAGCTTCCTAGGTGCTCCTGAGGCCGACCTGGCTTTGAGCCATGGTTTGAGACAAACCAGAGTGACTGTTGATCCTCCCAGTTCTCGCAGCGGCCGTGCGAGTTCTGTGCTGCTGTGATGTTCTTCCGGCGTGACACGTCCGCGGGCACACGGCCAGGGTGGGACGGAGCCAGGTTTGAGCCCCGGCCACCTGGCCTTGGAGTCAGCGCCCTTGCCCCTCCTCCTGCAGACAGAACGGCCTTGGGAGTGGGCTTTGGAGCGTATAGCTCCTATCGAAGGGCTGGGGAAACTGGCCCGAACCAGCAGTTTCCTCCTCTACTGACACTTTTATTTCTTGGTATGTCCTGGCTGGGTTCAGGTTTCAAGAGGACTCATACATTAGAGCCCTTGTGTGTCCTGGTACGTAGGGGTGAGGGCAGCAGAGCACGTTTACAAGCCCACCTCGCCTATTTGCTCCTTCCACTCCCCTACTTATTATTCAGTAACGGTTAGCTTGCTCCAGGGGTGAAAATTTTGGGGGTCATTTCTTTGGCTGCTTTCACTATAGCTAAAATGCTCTCCTAAGCGCCCTTCGAGGGTGCCAGGTTGTTTGAGAAAGCCTGAGGAGGGTGGCTTTCATTTTGTCTGTACTTGGGGAGAGCAGAACATAGTTCCGAGGGTCTGCAGTCTCTCGGCTTTAACAAGCCTGGTGTTGGGTGGTTGTTCAAGAAAGGCTTTCGTGTGGGAACCCTTTCGACTTGGAACTGAGAGCTTGATAGTTTAGAGAATACTCACTTCAGACTGACCTGCCCAGACAGAAAATTGTGGAGCCCTCAGGCAAACGCAGCAGGTGTGGAAGAACAATTGAAACAGGCTCTTGCTGTGTGCCAGGAATGGTCCTTTAGGATGCTGGCCCTCATCCCATGCTATCCAGGAGGCAGATGCCATGTGTATGCTCAGTCATGTCCGACTCTTCACGACCCCTGTGGACTGCAGGCTGCCAGGCTCCTCTGCGCATGGCATTCTCCGGGCCAGAATCCTGGGGTGACAGCTTGTATGCATGAGACACGTGCTTGGGGCTGGTGCACTGGGAAGACCCAGAGGGATGGGATGGAGAGGGAGGCGGGAGGGGGGATCGGGATGGGAAACACATGTAAATCCATGGCTGATTCATGTCAGTGTATGGCAAAAACCACTACAATACTGTAAAGTAATTAGCCTCCAACTAATAAAAATAAATGGAAAAAAAATAATAAAATGTTGCAAACCAATGAGCTAGCTACACTGAAAAAAAAAAAAAAGAATACTGAGGTGAGTTGCCATTTCCTTCTCTAGGGGATCGTCCCAAGCCAGGAATCAAACCCGTGTCTCCTTTGTTGGCAGGCAGATTCTTTAACACTGCACCACCTGGGAAGCCCAGATGTTATGGCCCCCATTTTATAGAGGAGAGGTCAGACTCAGAAAGTTAAATGATGAACCAGTCTCCAGGTCACACAGATAAATGAGCGATGCAGTCGGGACTGGAACCCATCTCTCTCAAGACTCGAAAGCCTATGAACTTTCCTAAAACTGTGCACTCAGCTTCACAGTGGACAGTAACTTGCAGATGAAAGTTTTCTTTCCTAGTATAACATCAGGATTTACTTTTGGATAAAGTGAATAAAATTAACACTGCTAAATGTTATCCTGAAATGAAAAGAGGAAGAAGGGATGAATGAATGGGTGGATGGATTGGTGAAGCCGGACTGGTGATGGATTTGGACAGCACGGGGATATTCCGTGTCCTCAGGGGCTCTGGTAATTTCCTTCAGAACAGTGTCTTTTGGGGATTTCTTCCCCTCCTTTTGTTAAAATAACATAGAATCTGGATGAAGAAGCATTTGTATTCTTAGCTACGTTTAATTCCTGACTTACTCTTGAATTTTCCTCCTCAATTAATTGTATTCCTGTTCCTCCCCTTTTGTCTTCTCCCACTTCTGGGAGTAAAAAGAATCTACTTTCTAATAGATTTTACTTGCCAGCATTACTTGGTTTAAAGTGGATAATGTACGTAGTTTTCTTTTTTTTGGCTGTACCACACAACATGCAGGATCTTGGTTCCCCAACCAGGAATCAAACCTGTGCCCCTGCATTGGAAGCATGGAGTCTTATCCATTGGACTCCCAGGGAATTCTCATAATGTGTATAATTTTAACAGTTCAGATTTCTCTGAAAAAGCCTGAGAAGAATTAATAGAGCCATATCTATCAGTGTATGAGCTGTGAAGATATAGGATAAGCTTTCCAACAAATGTTATTTTTATAATAATGCTTATGATTCCATTTCCACGTCAGCCATTACAGATGCCCCGAGGAAGCAAACACAGGGGGAAAATTAGATATAATCATATTAATTATGATTTCAGTTCTGTGGTTAAATAGATTTCCAGCTAGAGTTGGAGTTGCTTCTTAATTAAACAAATATTTCTTGGGGGTCTGAAATCTGCCAAACCCTAATTTCACCTATTCTTTGGGTAATAGCCCCATTTATACTTTGAGTTGGTTTTTTAAGTTCTTAGCAGCCACTCTCAACATAATTTATTAGGTCAGAGTTTAGGAATGTTATTCCATGAAAGCCCGTTTCCCACGTGCTCGAAGGGTAACAGCATGTCTGTGTGTGTGTCTGGCTGTATCGCATGTTCCTGCGTTCTCTCTTGCTCGTCTTCCTTTCTCCTCCTCCTCTCCTTTCTCTTGCTTTCTTGACTGAGTAGAAGTAGTACCAACATTAGTTTCAGTTAAAAGAAAATGGAACGGATCAGTGTTTCCCTTTCAGACCAGCAGCTGTATAATACTTCTTGTTTAGAAGGCATGTTCTTGTGCCCCACCCCGGATCTGAACTCGAGAACTGCTGAATTAGAGTTTCATGTGATCACTGATATCTTTAAACTATCAGTATAATGTTGTATTTCTCTCTTGAATGAAAAGGTAATCTCATCCCCCACCCCCCACCACCAAGTTAATATACTCTGGTTAAAAATAAAAAACGAAAGCAGCCACTTTCAAATAAGAATCTTGGAATTAGAATTCAGCATTCGAGAAACTTTCATTACGAGTTTATTGAAATATGAGCTGTTTCATACACTGTGAATATCCTTGAATTATTGCTAGTAAAATATCAAATTACCTGACTTAAAAAAAAGTTTAATGATGACCAGAGGCATCACTGTGAAGTTCTAGTTCAAACTACGAACGATTTAAAATGAATCAGACGACAGGCGCACAGACTTGGGTCTTGGTGGCAAGACTGGGTAGAACCAGGTTCTGGTCACTGCCCGTCAGCCGTGTGTCCCTGGTAAGCCTTTCACCGTTCCGGACTCCGGTCTGCTCCTCTGACCAGTGACGGATCGCTGTGACCTCCTTGTTCTGAGTCGAGCTCTGTGAGAAGAGAAATACAAGATGTTGATACATGCGCCGGTATGTTGGGAGAGGGAGTTTTTTTTCTCAGTAGGGGGACTTTTAAACTGAAATACTTAGAGATTGAAGAAACTACAGCCCATTGATCCATCAAGAATATACAAATTAAAAAGAAATGATCAGGAGTTTCTTATACTCATTCAGAACAACAGTGCTGTCCTCAGCCCAATTCCTGGCTATTGAAACCTAGCCGGGAAAGGGGCTTCCTGAAGGCAAGGCCAGCCCTTGTTGGACACACTGCATTCGACACATTTGTGCTCCGGTTGCAGGTATGTTTGTGCCGTTTCCTACTGTCCCGTATAAAATGGGTGGTGGTAGGAAGTGGCCTGAGCAGTGTGTTTGCATATTAGAAGCCTATTTCTCATCTGTTAGAGGAAAGAAGCAAAGCGTGCTGCCTTAAAAGATTCCTCGGTACTGAGCCGTTTCAAACAGCTGGAGACTTAGGGGAAGAAATTGTAGTTTAGTAAATGACTTCTTGCTCGTGCTGCTGTTTTCCACTTCTCTATTCATTTATGGAGAGAATGAGGAATATATCAAAGGTGGCGAAGTATATAAAGACCAGTGTTCCTTAAACCTCAGTAATTTATGGACCTCTTCATTTAAAAGAAAAAATAACTCACAAACTCCCAGTGCTGACATAAATATTTTTATTATGAAGTAGCTTAAATATGCCTGAACATAAAACTAGGTATAAACTCCTTATGCTTCCAGCTCTTATGTAACTATAAAACAATGACAGATTTATAAATTTAAGCAAAATCAATAACACTCAAATTAACATTAATTTATCACGACAGATAATTTTTTGGACTAACATTAAACCTTTCATTGGTAATGTGATCATGGTGCTGTCAGCCAAAGTCCCAGTTCATTTCTCCTTCCACTTCCCTGAATTCAGACCTTCTCTCATATAAAGCACCTTTATTTGGATGGAATGTATGGTTTTGGTTTTAATTTAGCTTCATTTAATTTGCTTCCTTGTCCTTCGTGGTTAAATTTATACTACTAGGCACTGCGATGATCAGAAACATAAAAGCAGACCCACTTTTGATCAAGCCAGAAGTTGGGACTTGGAGCCTCGTTTTGTTGGGCTGGGGGAGGAAAGACTGGGATCACTGGTCCCTGCTACACTGACTTTCAGATCTGCGTGAGAGTGAATGGTGTCATTCATCAAAATGTGGAAACAAAGGAAAAGTAGGCTTTGAGAGAAGATGATCAGTTTGAGGCTTAGGTTTCTAGCACTGTGGCTAGAAATCAATCACATTTCCCAACTAAAGCATTGTAATTTGGATAAAACATTTTTTATGTACTTTTGGGATCATGGAACTAAGACAACTCCAGAGTCTCAACCAACCACCAGTTAGTAAGGTAAAACCCAAGCTGGGAGCTTTCTGTGTAAACAAACACGAAAGGCGGCTGCCTTCACCATCGGGGTTGAAGGCTGAGCCTTGGGTGAGGGGCAGTGTCAGAAGAGCCTGTATCCCATTAGGACCTGTGAAAGAATCTAAAGTGGCCAGGTAGATAGTGCCTATGGGCTTTTGGCAGAACCAAATAAAAATCTTTCTGGAGGAAAACATCCCTCCTCTATACCTTAGGATTCTCCTGACCAGTATCAACCAAATAAGAGTTCAGGATCAAAGATAGCTAACTCTCCTAGAAAACAAACCACCGGGGGCCAGAGTCATCAGAAACAAATGAAGAAGAATAGACTTTACCCTGAAGACTTCAGATATTGCAATTATCTGATACAGAATATAAAATTACCATTTTGAAATACTTTAAGGGATAAAATATAATTACAAATAAGTGCAAAGAGCGTGAGATAAAAATTGACTAGGTGGGGAGGAGTGGGAGAGGGATAAATTGGGAGTATGAAATGCACACTACTGTATATAAAATAAGCAAGGATTTACTGTATAACACAGCTAACTATATTCAGTATCATGTATAAACAATTATGGAAAAGAACTGAAAAACAGAATATGTGTATATATGTATAACTAAATCCCTTTGCTGTATGTCAGAAACTAGCACAATATTGTAAATCAACTATACTTCAATTTTAAAAAAATGATCAGGCATATTATTCAGCCATAAAAATGAAGGAAATTCTTCCATTGACAACAGCATGAAGACATTACGCTAAGGGAATAAGTCAGAGAAAGATCTCGCTTGTATGTGGAATCTAAAAAGAAAACAATAGCAACAACAAACGCCAAACTCTTAGAAACAAATTAGGTGCCAGAGGTCAGGGATGGAGGAAGGGGGTGAAGGTGGTTAAAATACAAATTTCCAATTACAAAGAAAATAAGTTCTAGGTAGATAATGTACAGCGTGGTGAGTGTAATTAACCAAACTATATTGTATATTTGAAAGTTGCTGTGAAAAGTGTACGTCTTCAAAGTTCTCATCGTGAGAAAAAAATTTGTTAACAATGTGAGGTAATTGATGTTATGAAACTGACTATGGTTGTCATTTTGCAATATATACCTATATCAAATATTGTTGTATACCTTAAATTAATACAGTGTTTGTCAGTTGTATCTCAGTGTGGTGGTGGAGAGGAGCAATATAAATGTAGGTGTTCTGTTTTTGTTGAAAACATTTTGACCAGGTAGATTTGAGAAAAAAGAAACAAGAACAAAATGGAAGGGAAAAAATTATAACTGTTAAAAACGCAATAAACTAGATTAGGAACAACTAGAGAAGCAATTAATGAACTAGAAAAAAAAGATGTGAAGATATTAACCAGAATGTAACTTAGAAATAAAAAGAAAAACATGAAGGTGTAGTTGAAGGATATAAAAGCCATGATGAGATCTGTTCAGAATTGCAGAGAGATAATAGACAAAACAGAAGGAAGTAATATTTGAAAATCTAGGTTACAAATAATTTCCAGAGAGTTCCTGAAGTACACAAATGACCAGCGTTCCTTAAATCCAGGTAATTTCTGGACCGATAAGGGAAACACAGCAAACACCAATCAGGATAAATAAATAGAAATTCATATCTAGACATAAGGAAACCTAAATATGCCAAAATAAGGAAGGTGATCTTAAGAATACCCAGATAGGAAAGATAGATTGTTTATCAAGGGAATAATAGACCAACAGCTGACTTCTCAACAGCAGTATGGATGCTGGAAAAATATTTTCAGAATGCTAAAAGAAAATACTATTGATAGTATATCAGCAAAACTGTCATTCAAGAAAAAGGCAAAATATACTTTGCAAAAAAATAAAAACTTAACTGTGGCACATTTTACTAGGAAACTTAAAGGATGTACTTCATGAAGAAGAAAGTGATTCCGGAAGGAAAGTCTGAGATGCAAAAAAGGAATGATAAGGAAATTGGTAAACATGTAGATAAATATCATTAAAATTAAATAAAAATAAAAATTTAGTGCCTTGGTCATACTAGTCACATTTCAAGGTACTTGTGGATAGTGACTGCTATATTGGACAACACAAATATGACACATTTCCATCATCAGAGGAAGTTCTCTTGGACAGCACTGTTGTAGAATAATGGGAGGGAAATATACTAAGAGCGTCTCTGGGGTTCATTGACTTTAAGATGCCGCTGTTGATAAGAGCCACTGTTTTGGTATGTGTATAAGATTTAAGAAAACATTGCCAAAAGTGTTTAAGATGCCATTTTTTGTAAGATACGTATCACTATTACCTCTGTGAAACTGGAAGAAATGTGCCTGTTTTGTAAGACGCATGTCCCTGTCACCTCTGTGAAACTGGAGGAGATGTGCCTCAATGGATGCAGTCGGGAGCGAGAGCATCAGTGAACCAGGAGCTGTGATCCTCGTGGGCTGGACAGAGAACAGCCAAGTGAGCGGTCTGACCTGGAGAGAACGCCTGGTGCTTACTTGGCATAGAGTCTGTCTCAGTCAATGTTTGATGAATGAGTGGATGATTTTATTGGATGGGTGAAGGGGAGTCATCAGACTCTGCTGGTAGCTGGACTTGGCAACATGGCTGAAGTCACCCAGAAGGTTTGTGTGAAGTTGTGAGGAGAGTCAGGATGAAGCCTTTGTGAACCCCATTTTTAATATTCTAGTGATCATATACAAAGGAGCCCAAGAAAGAACATTAGGAAAGATGGGGAAGACCCGGAAAGAGCTCAGGCCCCCTGAGAATAAAGGGTGAAGGGGTGAGATGCGGCGAGGACTCGGTTAAGATAAGGCCTATGTATTCCTGAATAAGCGTCAGCCTGTCCTATGCAGTAGGAGAAGCATTGAAGATCATAAATTTTCAATGTTACTATTTCTGCCAGAGCGTCTGAGAAGGCTTTATGACGGAGGTAATATTTGGGCTGGGCCTCAAAGGACAAATAGCTGGCACATCAGAGTAGTAGGGTGAGGCAGTCTAGGCAGATGGAATAACACCAAAAAAAGCACGAAATTGTTGAGAAGATGTGAAACTCTTGGCAGTAATTCCTAATGAACCTGACTTTGCTGTGTCCAGCTTTTTTCTAGGAAAAAGTCTAATGTTGGTGAAGGAGCATATGTTCCTTAAGATCATAAGCATTCTTTTACTGATCTTAAGATGGAATGGAAGGTAATTAAAGTAACTACAGACCTGGCCAGGTACCTCCCTACTACTCTGAATAGAGCACGCTTTATGTATGATTTTCCCAGCACTCTCTCAGATTACACAGTTTATTACTGAATTTGGGGATTTAAGTTCTGTATTAATGCCTGTAGTATATTATTAAGATGATTAGTTACATGACAACCTTAGACTAGAGAGTGGGAAGCAGATTTAGCTTGCTAAAATAAAGTTCACCAGATCAGAGTGCTAAGAAAATACGGGGCAGATAGGACTTGGCCAAAAATCCCAGGTTCTTGATTTAAAAGCTGTGTAACATCCGTCATGTCATTTGACCTCTTCATGCCTCAAATTTCTCCATTTAAAAAAACAGGCATAGTAATCGTTCCTCCTTCAGGATGAAAGATTAGTGGAAGCACTTAGCAAAAGAATTATCCGTTATTATAATAAAACGTTCCAGAGCTTTTTTCAACAAGGAAATACAGTAAGTAAGTGGTTCCCAGCTGTGGGACTGTTGTGGATCAGCATCGTTTGGGGCCAGTTAGAAAAGTGAGGATCCGTGGGCACTTCCACAGCCCTTGTACATCATCTGCACACCTGTGCTTTGGACTTTGTATTTTTTGGTAGGAACCTCCCAGTTTAGGAACCCTTGCTCTTGGGCTGAGTAGCATTTTGGTCTTTTTTTTTTAAACCTTTTCTTTGCTATACAGTATTTTGAACATTAGCTCTTGGTATTTGTTGAGCATGTGAACGCTTCAGGTTTTTAATCCTAGAGATCATTGGGTAACTTTTCACTCCTGTACCTTCCTTTCCTTTCTCTTTATCCTCCTCTCCTCATCCCCCGCACCTCCATCCCGTATTGAATTTTTAGACTGTTGGGCTAACTATCTTCTGGACAGCCTGGTTCTCATGCCCTCCCCTCCGCTTAAATAGATTTTTAAAGGAAACTTTGTGAGGGCAGACGTTTGGCATGTTCCGTTTAGTTTCTAAAAAAAAATATAGAGTTCATTTTTTTTATCCTTTAAAAAAATGACTACAGGAAATGATTCTAAAATAACTGATATTCCCCTTGTAAAAACTGAGGTTGTGTTTGGATGGATTCCAGCATATGTTCATTTTCCTTGGGTGGGGGAGGGGGGAGGTATGGAGAGTGTTCTCCATGCCAAAAGACACAAATCGTAATCCCTCAGACCCAAGAGTGCCCTTCATATGGTGGCAGTTATTTGGCATATTGTAAAATGTAGCCTGGAGATTTAAGAAATAAAATGTTTACTGTATTTAGGTCAATTAGAATATTCCTTTTAACTTTCGTGTGTGGCTATTTTGGTGGAAAAAGAAACCATTATATTGCAGCAGAAGCATCCTTGCTGCTTAACTCTGTTTAGTTCCTGTTTCTTACATTTCATGTGGATGAGGAATATCAGCTAAATTAGGGCAGAAATTTTGTTCAGTGCTAGATCTCCAGTACCTAGAATAGTGCCTGGCACGTTGTGAGTGTTCAGTAAAAATGCACTAAGAATGAGCTAACAATTAACCCGAACCAAAAACTGCATCTCCTGCTACCTTTACAAGCTCTTGAGAAACTTCCTCAAGAGCTTGTGAAGGTAACAATATATCATATTTTTCTGATATTCGGATTGGAAGCCGCCTGCATGTCCCATAACTCCCAGTGCCTCTTACAGATTTAACTGCATCTCATCACCTAGGTCTTTGCAGGAAGGGGCTGGGTCTCTTGTTTGTGGTTGAATCCACAGTGCTGTATCTGGCAGCTTTGTAGTTTCTTAGTAAATATTTGTTGAATGAATACACAGTGCTTTAAAAACTTACGTAATGCCTTCCTATTTGGTTTCATTGGTTGAGAGTCCCATGAAACTGGCCAGTAGTATCATCCCACTGTTACAGATGATGAAACAAAAGGTAAAGAGTGTATGTTAGTTATCCCAGAAAGCCTCGGGTCATAAGTAGCAGAGCTGGGACCACGACTTCTACATCTGTTGGTTTCTTCATCCCTTATTTTTTCCAGAACAGCTTTTGTTGTTGTTCAGTCACCAAGTTGTGTCCAACTCTATGTGACCCCACGGACTGCAGCACACCAGGCTCTCTGTCCTTCAGTATCTCCCAGAGTTTTCTCAAACTCATGTCCATTAATCGATGGTGCCACACAAGCATCTCATCCTCTGCCACCCCCTTCTCCTTCTGCCCTCAGTCTTTCACGGCGTCAGAGTCTTTTCCATGAGTCGGTTCTTTGCATCAGGTGGCCAAAGTATTGGAGCTTTAGCATCAGTCCTTCCAATGAATATTCAGGGCTGGTTTCCTTTAGGAATGATTGGTTTGATCTCCTTGCGGTCCAAGGGACTCTCAAGAGTCTTTTCCAAAACTAGAATTCAAAAGCATCAATTTTTCCTCGCTCAGCCTTCTTTATGGTCCAACTCTCACATCCGTACATGGCTACTGGAAAATTCAAAGCTTTCAGTAGACAGACCTTTGTTGTCAAAGTGATATTCCTGCCTTTTAATACATTGTCTAGGTTGATCATAACTTTTCTTCCAGGGAGCAAGTGTCTTTTAATTTCACGGCTGCAGTCATTGTTTTCAGTGACTTTGGAGCCCAAGAAAATAAAATCTGCCATTGTTTCAATTTTTTCCCCATCTATTTGCCATCTGGTGATGGGACTGGATGCTGTGATCTTAGTTTTTTGAATATTGAGTTTCAAGCCATCTCCTTCACTCTTCTCTTTCACCCTCATCAACAGCCTCTTTAGTTCCTCTTCACTTTCTGCCATTAGAGTGGTATCATCTGCATATCTGACGCTGTTGATGTTTCTCCTGGCAGTCTTGATTCCAGCTTGTGATTCATCCAGCCCGGCATTTTGCATGATGTACTCTTCATATCAGTTAAATAAGTAGGGTGACAAGTATACCGCCTTGTCGTTTGTATTCCTCTTCCAATTTTGAACCAATTTTGCTTCCGAAGAACAGTTTTTAGAACATCAGAAAGCATAAATTCCGCCCCTTCCAAACTGTTGCAACCCTCTTTACTTGAGAGCATGACAGGGGGCGTTGCTGTGTGAAACCTTTTCAAAATTGTCATGTCTCCACAGACTTCACTGGGTGCCAGTTTCGCTTATTTAGAATAGATTTCAGTTGCTGGTGATGCGTGATTTAAAACACAACCCTCATTATTTCAAATAACTTATACTCTTCTCTCCCAAATATTTTAAGATGTGAAGTTACCAATACTCTCATCTAAGTTTTTAAAATAAGATTCCCGCGCCGCGAAAGGGGTGTTCTCTGGCATGGTCTTGCCTGGTCCTCCTGGTCGTTTTGAGAGAGAGATTTCAGAAGTATTGAGCTGGCTAGGCTGATATTCCTGGATCAGGCTCAGGAAGGACCAGCTTTCCCTGTGATATTAAAACGGGGAAACAGTGCTGACCGTACATTTAAGATTCTCAGGCAGTGGCAGTACTAGGGGCATGTTTTGCCAAAGACATTGAGTGAAGGTAAAGAGCCAAGTAGCACGCAGTCAAGGTTCCCAGTAAGACAGGATTTCAGAATCAATGAATCTGATCTAATTTCTGCTTAGTCTCTCATTGAGAAAGATAATTTTGTGATTTCAGCAAGATTGTGCCAAATTTGATTAGCAGGTCAGAGTTCATTCTACCAGACTGCTAAATTTAAACTTACTGTTCTACAAATGACTTTCCAAGAGTTCCTAGAACAACACTCACTACCAAGCTTTGATTTCATTGTGAAATAGCAACAAGAATCTGATTCCTTTTGCCCTCTGTGGATATTAACCTTTAGCATCAGAGCAGAAGCACAGAAGGGAATGAATAAACTGTCAATATTGTCTTTCCTCCAGGGTCCAGCCATGGAAATAGATAGTGGGGAAGGAGCAGTTTGGGGTGGAAAAAATAAGCGTTTTTTTTCGGGCGCCTGACTCCTGAGACGAGGCGGGACGGGGCTGTTGTGTTGGTCCCGGCGCTCACAGAGCCGGCTCCCGTCGTCCTTGGATGCAGCTTTTTTAGCGGCTTCACAGTTCTGCCTCTGTGGTCCCACTGCCCAGTAGGCACGGGGTGACGGGAGGGAACTCAATGAAGGCTTTTCAGGGAGCATTTCTGAGTTCGTCACTGCCATCTGTCCTCTGCTCTGCCTTGCTCGTCAGGCTGCTCACATCTGTGGGACATACAGGTTTCTGACTGGTGTGGATGCTATAGGTAAATGCTGAGAAAGAAGTGAAGAGGAGCAGTGTTCGTACACTGTCACTTAGAGGCACTTAGAGGAAGTGAGGAGAAGTCCTGCTTACCCCCACACTTGTATCTGGCATATGAGATGAAGCGTTAGGATTATTTTGTTTTAGTTATTGGTGACTCTCTTCTCTCCTTTCCCTTCCTGTTCCTTCCTTCCTTTCTTTTCAAACAATGTTTTATTAAAGTATAATGGACCTACAACACTGTTAGTCCTAGGTACATAACAAAGATTTGCTGTTTCTGTACTTTACAAAATGATCCCCACCCTGTTTCTTAATTTTTGAAATCAGTAATATCTCTTCCCTAAAACTTGAGTTGTTTTGGAAGGAGGCGGCTCAGACTCGGTGTCTGGTCATTTAGTAGATCGTTTACCTCCAACAGTGGGGTGAGCACGCGTCCCTATCTCACCCACAGGCAGCTCACAGGGGCCAGTGTTGTGTTCTCGTGTTGAAAACCTCTTGTCCTGCTTCAAGCAGTGGAGCCCTGCTGTCTTCAGCAGGACAAGTCCCAGGACCAGAGAGCCTTTGGCCTGGCAGGCGGTTTCCGTTCGAGGCCCCTGCTGCCCGCTCACACTGCAGCCGCTGTTTCTCCGGCAGAGCGGGTTATGGGCAGAGCCTCGTCTAGTTCAGCGCAGCTTTGGGTCTCTGCTTTTCTTTTCCTGCGTGCGTTTCATTTTTGACGGGATACATTTCTTGTCTTGTTCTACTCGTTTTGCTAATGTGAATTTAACCCGTGGTGGAGACGTGCTGAGACGTTGTAGTGGTGGATTGAGCGCTTGATCTCAGTCGAGCCGGTGGTCTGGACTTACCCCTGCCCCACCAGCTGTGTGGCCTTGGAAGAGACATTTGACCTCTCTGGGCCACAGTGTCCTCGTTTGTAACCTGAGGACGCTGGCTTCTTAGAATGATGGGCTGCCAAGTACCCCAGTGTTAGTCAAAGTGATAGGTACTCAGTCGTGTCCGACTCTTCGCGACCCCACGGACTGTGGCCCACCAGGCTCCTCTGACCATGGAATTCCCCAGGCAAGAATACTGGAGTGGGTTGCCATGCCCTTAAGATTGCACCATTGAGTTTTGTGTTTTCCGAGATGCCAGGAGTATCAGGAATGGCGTGTGGCAGTGTTTACTAAGGGCTCTGCTCCTGTGAAATCTTAAGTAACATCAGAACGTTTTTCATTAAGTGACAGTCGTATAGCATGGCTAGTGACAGAGAAATTTAGATGCATTAGTTAAGAGAGAGGAATAAGTACGTTCTTGTTTCTTTGTGACAGGTTTGCAAAATCAGTAAAAATTTCTTGTTCCTAGAAAAGAAGTTGTTCAGCCCTGGGGTGTTATTGGACACGTGGCTTTTGAACTTCTAAATGAAGAATTACAGAGTTCAGATAAATGAAGTCTTTTTAATTTTAGCTTTTATTCTTCAGATAAGAGGAAGCCCACAAATGAGGCTAATATATTATATTGGTATCCCATTTCTGATTCACGTCCCCATGTTGTTTAATAAGAAAAACCTTATTTAAAAATATTCTAATTCTAAAAATGATACATATTAATTGTAGAAAACTTGGAAAAACACAAAGATGTAAACACAAATATGTCTAATTCCATGATCCAGAAATAGCCATTATTGTTCATGCTTTGAAATCTTTAGATTATATACACTCAATTTGTAGAACAAAACTGGGATTATACCACAGATAGATAACTTGATATCTTGCTTTTTTCCTGCTGTGTTCCTTTTGAAATTATTTTTGCCACAGAGGTTTCAAATGAAGATGGAGATTAATGTAATATTATGCTTGGCACACTTGTGTCAAGGTCTGTGACTTACAGAAATAGAATTGTGGACCATCTGAAAATAACATATGTTTCATTCTCTCTTGAATCGATATTTGATGTATATTGATGCTGTCATAACTATTACTATAACTACAAAAGACTTTTTAATCTGTTCTTAATTGTTCACTAATTGCTTTTATAAGATTCCCTCATTTTTCTGTTTCTGAATTCAGTGAGCCTAAGTTATTTTAGCAGTTTTTCTGGATGCCTTGATTCTTCCAGCTGAAGCATAGTAGCTAGTGTGGGCCAGGCTGCAGGTTTGGCCTGAAGTAGGACAGTTAAGTGATTCCTTTTGCCTGAACATATTTGATAATATTTATGATTCACTTGAATACTGGTTTTCATACATCATTTTCCTCTATTAGGAAATGAAAGATGATTAGTTTCTCCTTTGGGTTATTTAGCCTGTGAGCTTTTCTGCTACACTATTCACTTTGCATTGAAAATACATTCTAAATCCTGAACCACGCTGGAATTTCTTGTGACCTTTCCCTTCGGTGTCTTTTGGTGGTGCCCTTTGAAGTCCTGAAATGCTTTTGTATTTGGTTGAGATTAAATCTGGGTTTCATTTTACTTTTCTAAAACATATTGAGCAAGTTAATTTTCTGTTCGGGTTCCTAAGGGGAATGATCCCAGCCCTCTGTGTCCCAAGAATTCAGTCCAAGCCTTGCCAGAACATTCCTGTGGTTTTCCACAGGGCAGATCAGTGTGTTCATGAAATTTTAGTTGTAGCTCGTGTTTTCTGTGGTTAATTAAAACATCTGGCTTTTAAATTTTCCACAAACAGAGCATAAGCATTTGGCCAAACCTTTTTAGTAATAATTAAGCACTTCAATCCTCCCCCTCAGAATAGCCCACACTTGTAAGGTGTCTTTAGGAGACCTTATAAACTCTTGTCTCTGTTCATTAATGATTTTAAACGTTTGGGCGATGCTGGGGGTTCTCCTGCCAGACACACAGTCCTGAGAGAGAGAGTGTGTGTGCCTGTGAATTCCTCTAACGGGTTCCGGCCTTCCCCCCCTCCAGGTTGGAGCTGCTGTGGGTGAGCTGCTGCCGTCCGTAGCCAAGCATGCTGTGGTCAGATCTGCCCAGCCGGGGAACAGAAACGTTTGCTGGATGGAAAATCCATAAAAGAAAGCTCCTGTGAAAGCCTGAGACAGACGATAACGTAAGCAAGATCAGGTTGGTATAAGATCAGAGAGGCTGGGTAAAGTGGATTGGATCACACAGGGAAGGTGGTTTTGTTCATTTCATGGAGTGTTTTTGAGACAACCCCTAAATAATCATTCCCAGTTATCTGAGGGACTCCTGGCCATCGTACAAATGGCAGACAGCCTGACAAACTTCTGGATGCGGTGCATTTTATCCTCCTTTCTTTCTTTTCCTTTCCTCTCTCCTCTGTCCCATCCTCTCTCTCACAGAGACGAGAAGGAGGTCTTAAGCTTAGCAAATGTACAACAAACCACAACCAGAGGTCACCCATAGTTACTCTCTGATCTTGGCTTTATTTCGGGGAGAGAGCCTGGGCTTGCCCCGATGCTCTCAGAGACTTGCCCTCGTGTGTTTCCACACCAGGAAGGGTGGGTTGTGGAGACCTGCCACGTTCTGGGGGAGGCGGGGTGCTTCTGCGTGTGCTCCTTTGGTTTGCTTGGCAAGCTCTTCAGTTCAGTTCAGTTCAGTTGCTCAGTCGTGTCCGACTCTTTGCGACCCCATGAATTGCAGCACGCCAGGCCTCCCTGTCCATCACCAACTCCCAGAGTTTACTCAGACTCATGCCCATCGAGTCAGTGATGCCATCCAGCCATCTCATCCTCTGTCGTCCCCTTCTCCTCCTGCCCCCAATCCCTCCCTGCATCAGGGTCTTTTCCAATGAGTCAGCTCTTCCCATGAGGTGGCCAAAGTATTGGAGTTTCAGCCTCAGCATCAGTCCTTCCAATGAACACCCAGGACTGATCTCCTTCAGGATGGACTGGTTGGATCTCCTTGCAGTCCAAGGGACTCTCAAGAGTCTTCTCTAACACCACAGTTCAAAAGCATCAATTTTTCGGCACTCAGCTTTCTTCATAGTCCAACTCTCACATCCATACATGACCACTGGAAAAACCATAGCCTTGACCAGACGGACCTTTGTTGTCAAAGTAATGTCTCTGCTTTTTAATATGCTGTCTAGGTTGGTCATAACTTTCCTTCCAAAGAGTAAGCGTCTTTTAATTTCATGGCTGCAATCACCATCTGCAATGATTTTGGAGCCCCCCAAAATAAAGTCTGACACTGTTTCCACTGTCTCCCCGTCTATTTCCCATGAAGTGATGGGACCAGATGCCATGATCTTAGTTTTCTGAATGTTGAGCTTTAAGCCAACTTTTTGACTCTCCTCTTTCACTTTCATCAAGAGGCTTTTTAGTTCCTCTTCACTTTCTGCCATAAGGGTGGTGTCTTACTCTTAAATCTCTCTCCAAACAAAAGCTCGCAACACATTTGTTTTCAACAGTGTGTGCATATGGTGTTAAGATATCCAGGACGAAGGAGAAGAAATGTCCTGCAAACAGTAGGAATGTAACTAAACGCAACACAGCCTCACTGTGAAGCAGGAGGAGGAAACTGCATAATCCGCCTCACAGGTGGCAGTAAGGTGGGAAAGGATTCATTCTGAGAAAGAAGATCAGACAGGGACAGGCGCTGAAAACACTTTGTATTCAGTGTTCAGTGGTACATGTAGTAAGCAGAAGGGAATTACACGTAATAATCAGAAGGGAATGAGTCAGCGGTCTTCAGAGCCTGTGAAGCAGTGAGTGTCTGTTGGCTTTGCCCACCCAGCATCTCTTTCCTCCTCCTTTCAATAAATCACGCGGCTTTCCCCTGGGCCATCAGTCACCCTTGCTTTGTTCTCAGCCCATGTAGTCAGAGGAGGCGATGACTCCATTGCTTCTGTCGTGGGCATGTGACATCAGCTTGGCTAGTCAGGGTCACAAGGACCCGTTGTGGAGGTATGGAATTATGAAGCTGCTGCAGAGAGCTTTTTCCTGTCTGTGGGTTTGTTAAGCTGGAGCTGCTAGTGACCCTCTTTGCTACCACGTAGGAAGAGCCTTCCTGAGAGTGAAGTCAACATAGAGGAAATCAGAGTAGGCTGATGGAGGAAAGGGAATGGGGGCAGGGGGACACATGCACACATACACCCACCTTACACCCACCACGGGTGGGCCCAGACCCAGCAGCCCCAAAAGCCAGCAACTCCAGTTTCACTCTCCCAGAAGGTTAGCTAGGTAGTTTGAATTACGGGTCAATCACTTCATTCCAAAAACATCCTGCTTTGCCATACCTTTCAGTGTGAAGTCTTCGCATGACGTGACTGTGGCTCTGCCCCGTCCTCAGGGGCTTGCAGTGATCAGCCAGATCAGATCAGTGTGAGGCTAGCTGACCCCCAGAGTGAAAATGTATCACCAGAGCTAAGAGCAAAATTCTGTGGGCGTCAAAGGAATGCGGAATTATTATTATTATTCTGCTGGCTTGGGAAGAGGCGATCATAGAGAGCTCTTATTTCACAGAGGAGGAGCAGGCACATATTTAGAACTATATTTAATTCAATTACTTGCTTTTTTGAGTCTGAAAGAAAGGGAGGCTTTCCAGAGCCTATAGTTAATTGCAGATAAGGAAGATAATTTCAGAGTTTCACCAGTAGTAGAATCTTGGTGTTTACTGTAAACACAATTGTTTCGGGAGCAGCCAAATGAGAGGTTATCAAAAAGTTGTCCAGAGTTGAACACCAGAGGGGAACAGCTGCTCTTCTCACCAAAAACAAGAGTTGGCTTTCTGGTGTAAGCAGAATTCCAAATGCGTCATGAACTTTACCGATTTGTTTCCTCTTCTCAAGGTTGGGCTTTATGATGATTACTTTGTGTTTTTTATACTTGACCTTATTGGACTTAAAAAAAATTAATAGTCTTTGTTAGATGGAAGCAGTTTTAGGTTTCAGAAAAGTTGAGCTGAAAGTGGAGTTTCCGTGCTCTGTGCCTTATTGTTGTT
Organism: Cervus canadensis; assembly: GCF_019320065.1. Taxonomy (NCBI): domain Eukaryota; kingdom Metazoa; phylum Chordata; class Mammalia; order Artiodactyla; family Cervidae; genus Cervus; species Cervus canadensis. Next base: position 6,222,441 of record NC_057404.1, read on the forward strand.
GTTTAGTCTCTAGGTCGGGTCCAGCTCTTTGTGACCCCGTGGACTGTAGCACGCCAGCCTTCCTTGTCCTTCACTATCTCCCAGAGTTTGCTCAAACTCATGTCCGTTGAGTCAGTGATGCCATCCAAGCGTCTCTTCTGCCACTCCTTTCTCCTCTTGCCCTCAATCTTTCCCAGCATCAGGGTCTTTTCCAGTAAGTCAGCTCTTCGCATCAGGTGGCCAGAGTATTGAAGCTTCTGCATCAGTCCTTCCAATGAATATTCAGTGTTGGTTTCCTTTAGGATTGACTGTTTTGATCTCCTTGCTCTTCAGGGGACTCTGGAGAGTCTTCTCCAACACCACAATTCAAAAGCGTCAATTCTTTGGCACTCAGCCTTCTTTTTTGGTCCGACTCTCACATCCGTACATGACTACTGGAAAAATCATAGCTTTGACTCTACGAACCTCTGTCGGCAAAGTAATGGCTCTGCTTTTAAATACTCTGTTTAGGTTTATCACAGCTTTTCTTCCAAGGAGCAAGTGTCTTTTAACTTCATGGCTGCAGTCAACACCATCCACAATGATTTTGGAGCCGAAGAATATAAAACCTGTCACTATTTCCATTGTTTCCCCGTCTATTTACCATGAAGTGATGGGACCAGATGCCATGATCTTAGTTTTTTGAATGTTGAGTTTTTACTCAGCTTTTTCACTCCTCCTCTTTCACCTTCATCAAGAGGCTCTTTAGTTTCTCTTCACTTTCTGCCTTTAGAGTGGTATCATCTGTATATCCAAGGTTGTTGATATTTCTCCCGGCATTCTTGATTTCAGCTTATGATTCATCCAGCCTGGCATTTGGCCACATGTACTCTGTATATAAGTTAAATAGGGTGACAATGTACAGCGTTGATGTGCTCCTTTCCCAATTTTGAACTGTCCATTGTTCTATGTCTGGTCCTAACTGTTGCTTAATGGCCTGCATACAGGCTTCTCAGGAGGCAGGTAAGATTACGTCTGTCTTAATCATTACCAGTGATTACTGACTGAAGGATTTACATGTTTGGTATATTATTTCAAGAATTTAAAGTGTTTTCATTAATGATTATACGAATTGAGTCTTTATACAAAGAAAGATAAATGTTATAAGATGATTATTTTACTATATGAAAACTGTCAATTAAAATGTCTTGGGTTTGGAGGTTATAGTATGGTTTTACGTTTTATGCAAATTGGACCTTTTTTGTAATATAAAGTGCTAGGTACACTTTTATCTTTAAGTGTGCTGTTTTTGCCTTTTGTTGGTATGGTTCTCAATAGACTGCTTACTGTGAAGACATTAATTACATTAGAAACATAAGGACTGCACATTTTTGTCTCTTCTTTAGTTATGACTTTGTAAAAATTGTGAATGCATAAAGATCAGAAAAGGAAAAAAAGTGCTTTATTGTGATGTTTGGATTCTAGTTGGCCATTTTATTTTATTTTGTAGTAAAGTTACAATTTTGACTTTTATTTTTAATGTGAAAAAATATTAATTTTGTCTTGGTGAGATTCAGAGACATTTCTCCTCCCTGTCGTATAGCTAAAAGCAGACATCTGTTATTGGACTTTAATCAGATTTTAAAATCACACGATTTGATTTAGAACATGTTTTCTGCAATTCCATTAGTAGGTCAAGCCCTGCCTCCTGTTTTCCGGAGGGCTCAGTGCTCGAGAATGGCTTATCTGCTTCCTGCTCTTTCTTTGTAATCTTCTCATTTCCACCTGTGTGGGGTTGACGTGTTTGTTACCTGGCCCCTTTGCTTTCCTTGCAGTCCTTTGGTAGATAAAGTCACTTCATAAAAGGACATCCACGGAGCAACATGGAATTACCCGTTCTATTTTCATTTAAGAGAAAAAACAGTCGGTGAGCTTTTGTTTATTTCTCTGGGAGCTGGAAATGGGTGTCGTGAATTTTTAACCCCGTCTCTCCTTTCAGTGTTTTCTTTCTCTTTGGTGTCCTTTTAAAAAATCCTTGTGACCTAGTGACAGAATGATGAATGACCCTCTGAGGAGTGTAGTATAATGTTCTAGGAGGCTGTGGTCCCGTTGGCCTTGCTTTTCTTAGGGAACTGAAGCACAGTAGGGCTGAGTGAGGGTGGCTTCTGAGCTGCCCCTTCAGTTTGAATGGGGCCTTATGCAGTCTGAAGTTAGAGATTTGCAGTGAGTGAGCTGCTGCAGGTGGGGTTGTGGTGAGTTACATTTGTGACGGTTCCTGCTTGTTTATAATAATATGGTTGCAGATAAAGCCAAAATCAGGTCAGTGTGGCCACATTTGGTGAGGCTGGTGCAAGAATAAAGAGCTTGTCTGGAACTGGCTTTCATTAGGAGAAACCATATTCCTGTGAAACCTTTAATGAGGATGTTTATGATAAATGTACGTATTAATAGAGTTTGGAATGTTGCATCTTTTGATTTTTTGCGTGTCTTTATATTTGTCTTTAAAAAAACCTGTAAGGTACTAGGTTTCCCTTAAAGGCCTTCAAAAGTACCGTACTCCGGGGACATGTAGTCAGTTGTCATTTATTTTAGTATAATTACTGATGTAAGAACAAGCAGTGGTTTCTCAGTCCCATAATGATCTATAATGAAGAAAACATTTAATCTGATGATACTGTCCGAATGTGACCTATATACATGATATGGTAACTGTTTAGAAATTCTCAAGTTTCCAAATTGATTATTACTGTTCAACAAAGAATTGTTCTTCATTTAGAAACAAAAATAAGTCTATTGGATGTTTGCATAGACAGTGTCCAAGCCAGTGATTTATTTTGAAAATGAATATCAACATCAGTCTAACTTTCATTAGGAAATTGCTCTTTATAGTTTGCTACTGTGTTCTTTTTAGGAATTAAAGGAAACAGTTTTTCTTGCATTCTTCATGCTGCTGAGGCCCTTTGAGGACAGAATTTAGATAGCAGCTAGTCCACGCTTGGTTTCTTAAGGCTGGTTTTCTTGACGACTTCAGGCTGTAAATAGTTTGTGAGTGCTGTGGCTCTTTTCTGGTGTCCGGTTCAAGCACGACAGCGGCAGCGCCTGGGCAGGTGAGAGGCAGATAGTGGCTTTGCCAGAGACACATCTCAGAAACAGAAAGTCTGGAGTTCCAGCCGTGACTTTAGGCCCTCGATGATTCTAAAGTTGGAGGAAAAATGAGCACCGATCTTGAGGGCGGCGTTAATTTGTGAGTGCTGAGAGATGCTGAGTTAGTTTTACTTGGTTCAGTGTGATTCAGTTACATTCCAAATGAACTTGTTAACAGTATTAACAAAGTCAACTTCGGTAGTTGCTGGAGGGAACGAAATAAAGTATCCTAGGGGAGAGATAGCCAGAATACGAGCCCTCGTGGGAGAGCTGACATTTTATTGAGCTTGTCTAGTGTGCCGAGAACTTAGGCACTTTCTCAGCTCTTGGTGGGACTGGATGGGGTGGGGAGAATCCTCAGAAGCTCCTATGAGAGAGACAGCACTACCTGTTTTACGATGAAGATGCTCTGGAGCTGAGAGATCGAGTCTCCCAGCTACTGATTTAAATTTGAACCTAGACTTTTTTCTCAAACTTCATGATATACCTGTATAAATAAAAGGCTTTGCACAGCTTACAAAGTGGTTGGTCTGTACAAAAGTCTGTGTGTGTCTCTTTGTGTATCTTGCATCGTTATTATAACTAATGAGGTAGTAAAGGCCCAAAGTACTATATGAGTAGGATGCTCTGGAATTGCCAAGTAGAGAGTGGTTAACATGGATGTAGATTAATCTGGAGAAGTGGCATTTCGTTAATTTTGATAAATAAGTAGGTAGGAGGTTGTCAGTGGATGGGGGTTTTTCAAGGCTTTTTACCAGAGGAAAATACCTAATCAGACCCTCAGAGGCAGAAATAAAAACGCACAACTGTTTGGGGGTCTGTCGCTGATTTTACAGCCAAGATACGTGGCCCAGCCACGTGCTCGGTCAACCTGCCATCAGCTGCCTGGAGGCGTCTGGTTGCTGAGGGAATCAGACAGGCCCAAGCAGCTTACTTAGAGAAGGAAGGAAGAATGTCATCCTGGGCTTCCCTGACCATCCCCGACTATCCCTGACCCTGACTCTGCATTTCTTGTCTGGGGAGCTTGGAGTTTCTTGGCACTGTCTGCTATGGAGGCCCTGTGGCATTTGACCTTGAGGAGGGATCAAGGTGTTCAACTCTATGATGGTCTCAGACTTCCAGTGTTTCCATCTGCTAGTGTTCATAGTTGAGTAACGCTCTGGTCTCCTTGGACTTTAGCCTGCCAGTCTCCTCTGTCCATGGAATTCTCCAGACAAGAATACTGGAGTGGGTTGCCATATCCTACTCCAGGGGATCTTTCAGACCCAGCTATTGAGCCTGAGTCTCTAGCATTGCAGATGGATTCTTTTACCACTGAGCCACTCGGGAAGTCCAGATAAATGTGTCCCCTCCCCAAATGCACATGGTGAAATCCTAACCCCCAAAGGTGATGGTATGAGGAGGTGGTGGCTTTGGGAGGTGCTTCAGTCAGGAGGGTGGAGCCCTGATTACTGCCATATAACAGAGGCTCCAGAGACATCCTGGCTTCTTCTGCCATTTGAGAACACCGTGAGCACTCCAGCAGTGAATCGGGAAGAGGGCCCCTCACCAGAAGGTGTCTGTGCTAGCACCTCGAGCTGGACGTCCAGCCTCCAGGACTGTGAGAAAGAATACATTTCTGTTGTCTGTAAGCCACCCAGTCTGTGGTGGTTTATCATAGCATCCCGCGTGCACTGGGATAAACACCGAGGAGAGGGTGATCTCTCTACCCCTACCCGCCCATTCCTGCAGTTGTGTCTTAGACAAAGAATGGAGAAAAATGAGAAAGGCCAGCAGCACGGCACTCTTCACGAAGCTGTGATTGCCAGCCTCCAGCTTTGATCCATGGTGCGTCTGGTTTGGTGTGTAGAATCTGTGTTGTTTGGAAGAGTGTGACTTGTTCTGTGATGGGTTGATTGTCTGGCAGTTCCGTGATGTGGTTTGAGACAAAGCAGGTCAGTTGTGATACTTACATTATATGCAGAAAAGGGACTGCTGTTTGAGATTGAATTATCTTATAAAGTAGATGCCACGGGAGGGCAATTTGGTAACATATTTCAAAATTTAACATCACCAGCAGTTTCATAAATAGGTTTTGTTAACTCTGTGCCAAGATATTTGTACAAGTTTTACTCTCATAGCTTATTTGTAAAGAATGAAGGAGCTCTATATGTGTGCCAGTTTGGAATTATATCATTTATATATATATACACACACATACACTTGTATATATATATATATGTGCAGTTATCTATATAAAATGAAAGAAGTCTTTTCCAAATCTTGTGAATACCATTTCCTTTTGTATAAATGTTTTAATGAAGATATATATGCTGGTACTTATATCTTCTTCCCCATGGAAAAATATGTACTGTTATTACACCGAAAAACTTCTCTTTCTTTTCTGTATTATTTGAGTTTTCTAGCCATTTTGACTTATTTATTTTCTTTCCTTTTAAACAAGAATAAAGAGCTAGCTGGGCAGTGTATGATCATGACCATAACCATTCACAGTATTTTTAGTACAGTTTATAAAACCTTACTGAATGTTTTTAAAAACACTGTAAATTTCCCCCTTTTCTTGCCTCTTTACATGCAGAAGAGAGAGGTAATTTTTATGGGCAGAGTAGTAAAGTATATGCTAAGCCAGTGAACGTTCCCTTGAAAGCTTTTTAGTTAAAACGTTGAGTTGAGAATGCGAAAAGAGAAAGATATTTACCAAATGTGGTTTGAAGGACAAAGAATCCCATCGTGCTGAAGTGTGTCTGAAAGTGTACTCTTATGTTCAGTTTGTTTGCTTTAAATATGAGCTTTGGACTGAATTGTATTTGCTTTTCAGACCACAAGGCTGGAGGTGGCTGTGGAAGTCTCCAAAATCTGATTGCTAATCAGGAGAGCTGTTTGCTGAGAAAGGCCTGCCTGTTTGGACTAGAAGTAATGACTGATGCACAGATAAAGCCAGGGTGCCTTTTAAGTAACTTCTGTGTCTGGATTTTGCTTTCCTCTTAATTAAAGCCCCCCAGACAGGAGTCATAGGTCAAAGGAGGTGACTCCCCTCAACTCTTCCAGTAGCAGTGACTGCTGACTCTTCTGCTGTTGGTAAGGTGCTCTGGAAACCTTTGTATCCATTTCTTTATGGTATGACTTACCCCAGAGAAGGGATAGGCTACCCACTCCAGTATTAGGCTTCCCTTGTGGCTCAGCTGGTAAAGAATCCTCCTGCAATGTGGGAGAGCTGGCTTCAATCCCTGGGTTGGGAAGATCCCCTGGAGAAGGGAAAGGCTACCCACTCCAGTATCCTGGCCTGGAGAATCCCACGACTGTATAGTCCACGGGGTCACAAAGAGTCGGACACGACTGAGCGACTTTCACTTTTCCTCCTCTGCTCTTAGTTTGGATGCTGAAACTTAATAATTTAAAGATAGCAGTTTTTCTTTAGCATATAGGCAGTTGTGGTCTGGAGAGCAAATCCATTGTAACATCCCTTAACTGTACATATTTCAGTCTCTTATCCTTGATGTTTTTATTTTTAAAAATCTACAAAGCCATGGACATTTTTCTAGTTTCCACAATAATTTTAGTAACTTTTTCCCCCTAAAATGACTTGATGAGTAGCTCATTGGTATTATTTATTTTTGCCTTGTCTTCCTTTCTTTCTGTATGGCTTCTGTGTTGACGTCTGACCCTCTTATACTTAATTACCACAAGAATTATACCCCCCCCCCCATATTGGAAGGTATTTGAACCAGAGTATGTGAACTGTAATCTGTTAGAAGGTTAGTACAAAGTACATATGTGTATGTATTTGTGTATGTATAGAATGAATGTCATTTTTTAAAAATATAGAAACGTCCAAACAAGTTTGTGCCTGTGGATCGTGAGTGAGAAAAACCGATACTACCTTCAGTTCGTACTCAGCTCCCAAAGGAAGTTGATGTTTTAAAAATTCAGGGTGGCCAGTGCCTGGTATGGGGGTTGGAAACTCACATGCCTGCCAGGACCTGACAGAGAAGAAAGCAGGTGGACTGGAGAGTAAAGGAGGAAAAAGGCACAGTTACCACTCAGCTATTCAGGAGCAAGGGCCAGTGCTGCCTGATCTTCCAGTGACCTTCTCATAGTTTGAGAGAAGACAGACCTTTGGATTTTTATGTGACTCCTCCCACTTTTCAGATGTTACCAGTGCACCTAAAATAATTTGAACATTGTCCTCTTGGACTTTGCCCTGTGATGATCTTTGTCAGCAAGGGTTACAATTGCCTCCTGTAGAGTAGGTGATGGGGGGCCTGGGAAGCCTGTGGCCTGGCGCTTGTCTTCTCAGAGCACACAGTTTAGATGGGCCAGTGTGATGTGGATGGTTGGTACAAGTGCTAAAGACCACAGGAACCCCGAGGAGGTGGGAAGCAACATGAGCCATCCCGTCCTGGGGAGAAGTCCTAGAGGAGAAGGACCCTGCAGTGACCCTGAGGGGGCGGCAAGGGCCGGAGACCCGGGGCCCTGGGCGGGGCAGGCAGGGTGATGGAGGGCAGAGGCGGGTGGATGGAGAGGTTTGAGGCCTCGAGATAGGGCTGAGCTCGCGAGGAGATGGTGGGGGGCCGTGGAGCAGGTCTGTGCCCTGAAGGGGACGCCCTGTGAGCAGGTGATGCTGTGATGGGGCCGCACTCTGGGCGCCAGCCCCCGCCGCTTGAGGGTGACAGGAGATGAGAGGGGTGAGCATGCGGAGAACGAATCCTGGACTCCCACGGCCATCGAGGGGCAAGCAGCAGGGTCTCGGCTGGGGCGCTGGTATTCTCGGTGAGGTGAACTGGCCTTCTCAGGGAGAAGTGTAGACACTTTTCCAAGGTCCGGTCAGCCCGTCAGAAACCTTATTGACTCAGCCATCAGAACACATCCACATGGCTACCTTGACCCAAGCCGCCATTCCGTTTTGCCTGAGTTGTTCCAGGGGCCGCCTCACTTCTTCCCTTGATTCTGTCCTCACCTCTCTCTCTGTTCTCGGGAGAGTGATCCTGTTCAGACTCACGTCACTCTAGGGCACCCCTCTGCTCAGAGCTTGCAGTGATTTCTTTGTTCTCACAGTAAAAGGTACAAGTCCTTCCAGTTACCTGATGGACTCTGTAACAAGCCCCCTCCTTCCCTCTTGGACCTCATCACCTCCTGTTCTCCCCGGGCCAAGTCCACTCCAGCCACACTGGCCTTTGAACACCCTGAGCACATGTCTGCCTTGGGGCATTTACGTTTGCTGTTTCCTCTTCCTGTATCCTCTTCCCCAGGTGCCCACACGGTGAGCTTTCTCTCTGGTTTAAACCTTTGCTCAGATGTTACTGTCCAGTGAAACCTACCTGCCTAACCCTGATGGCCTTGAATATTGCAGACTTTCCTGCCTCTCCTCCCCAAATCCCTCTTGTCCTCCTTTATTTTTTCCCTGTAGAGCTTATTCTTTTATAACACATTGCCTACTTACATTTTAAATGATTGTCTTTCTATCTCACTCTCACATAAATTTGCACAGTAGGAATTTGTTTAAATATAAATTGCAAAAGGCAGGGGTTTGAGGGTTTGTATTCACTTATATATCCCCATCATCTAGAAGCGTTACTTGGTGGGAAGTGGGTGCTTGATACCTACTTGTCGCACGAATGAATACGTGGCTTTCAAGAGGCACACAGCGTCTGCTGGCCTGTCGTGTTTGTCGCTGAGAATTTAGAAAAGTAAGAAGCCCTGCCCTCAGGGCACATGGTCTAGTGGGGAGATGGCCAGGAGTACAAAAGACTGAGTTAACAAGTGTGTCCAGAGTTCTGTGCAAACACAAGGAGCAGTGCAGAGACGAGGGTGAGAAGATCACTTGTTCCTGCTTTACAGGTTTCACCTTTCAGAGAGGATGTGATGTAAGTTGAGAAGAAGAATGACCAGGATTGTGGTGATGGAGTGGAGAGGTCGGAAGCGACTGGGGAGGGATCCCAGGGGTGGGATTAACAGGATTTGGTGAAAGACGAGAAACACAGGGCTGATGGCCTGGGCTTGAAGGTGGTAATATTGTCTGTATTAAGAAAGGCAGGTAGAGGAGGCAAGGTTGGAAGTGGCCACTGGAGACCCCAGGAGGGATGTGATGGAGAATGAGAAATACAAGATAGCGCCAAGGTTTTGTATTTGGGAAGTTAGGAGGCTGCAGATACCCATGTCCTAATCTGGGAAGTTGGGAAGGAAAATGGGTTTGCATAACAGTAGGGGAAGTGCTGTGTCTATCTTATCAGACTCGGTTCCACGAGGGCAGGGATCTGGTTTAGTGACGTATCTCTAGCACCTCAAATGGTGCCTGCTAAATAGTACAGTCTCAGTAAATGTTTATGGAATTGATAAATAACATAGTTAAATTTGGAGGACGTAAATGGTTATAAGGTCAGAAATTGTGGAGGCTTAAATTGATGTTCAGTTCAGTTGCTCACCTTTAAATGATACTGGTTTTGGTATTTCTTTTAAAAAGAGCTTTGGTAATCATTTTGTGGTTTGCCAAATTTTGGTGGACAGGCTCCTCTGTCCATGGGGTTTTCCAGGCAAGAATACTGGAGTGGGTTGCCATTCATTTCCTTCTCCAGGGGATCTTTCCCACCCAGGAATCAAACCTGGGTCTCCTGCATTGCAGGTGGATTCTTTACCAAGTGAGCTGGTAGCTGGTAGCTCAGTTGGCAATCAGTTAGATACAGGATTTTTAAATGTTACATTTCACTGATGATATTCCTGGCCACACACCTCATTTGAATAGAAGTCTTGATTTCAGTATGTGTCTGGGCATGTGTGTTTTATTGAAGTATAAGTTGTCTTACAATGTTAAATTAGTTTTAGGTATACAACACTTAGTGTTATTTTTCTAAACCCATTTGATATCCAGAGTTGGCAGCACAGATGAACACAGCAGTAAGTAATCCTTCCTGCAAAGACATGAATGTCTGCATGAAAAGGTATACATGAAATAAGTGAGAACGTATTTTTTCACACTTGCCTTCCATGATGATAAATGTCAGCTGAGTGTCCTGATGTTTTCTTGTGGTGATCTTTGTTGCAGTGCAAATTGCTTTAAAAAAAAAAAGAAAGAAAAGAAAGCAGCTGAGGCTTAGCGTGCCCCGTTGCCAGTGACTTTTCTTTATAATTGTATTTGGTATGTGACAAAGTATTTTATAAAGGCAGTGAAAATTACATACTGTGTTTTTTTGTTGTTGTTGTTGTTATCAAAATTAGAGTGGTGTTGGGACGTTGTTGAATGTAATATCCTTTCATTGTGAAAAAAGATAGTTAATTTTCAGAATAGTGAGAGCTGAGTTACCAGTTCGTTGTCAAGCGTCCGGCACTGGTCAGAATGAATGGAAACAGAGCCCTGCCATAGCAGTGATTCCAGCAGGGCAAGAGGCTGACTTGTGTCCCCCAAGATCCCTGTGTGGAAGGCCTAATGTGACTGTATGTTTGCAGATCGGATCTTCAGAGAAGCAGTTAAGTTAACATGAGGTCATGGAGGTGGACTTGAATTCGTTATGACCAGTGTTCTTAAAGGACAAGGGAATCTGGACACAGACATGTGTAGTGAGAAGACCAGGGCAGGAAACAGCAGGAAGGCAGCGTCTCCAAGCTGAGGAGAGAGGCCTTAGAGCAGAACAGCTTTGCCAACACCTTGATGGTGACACCTTGATGTAGGGCTCAGAGATCTCTGTCGTGTAAACTGTGCCATCTGTGGTGGTCGGTTAGGGCAGCCCTAGCAAACGAATACAGGCAGAAGCCAGGCTTGTTCAGGGAGGTGTCCTCATCGCCACTTCATCCATCACCTGGTTTCAGCATCCCAGTCTGGATGTATGGAAGAGGGTGACTCCCTGGGGCCCTGGTTATTCCCCAACAGAACGTGTCGATATAAGAGCCCATGGGATTGCCAGGCAGCTACAGTGGTGATTCCTTGGTGTACTTATTCACTTCTGATTATTTTTGCTGGAAGCTGCCTGCCTCATCTGCATTTCCATTTCCCTCAGAAACTCAATGAAGAGCATGAGATGAGGCGGAGGCGCTTATCTTACAACTTTCCGTGATTTGATGTCTCAGCTTCCATTGATGTGTGTATTCCAAGCTTTACAGAATGGAGGAGAGGTCTGGGAAGATGGGGAGGCTTTGTGGACGGCCGTCTTTGCTGTGAATTGGACCATGCGTGTGAGACACCGGGGTTTCAAGCCAAGTCCTCTTTCTCAGGAGACCGTCTCTGGCATCTTGAAATTCAAGTGAAGCTTAATTTAATCCGTGGTTTTCACAGTCTGTAGACTGTGTTGCTTACAGTAGGAGTTGGAAAACCACTGGCTTCCTTTGGCCTGATTATTTGAATTTGATTTACTGGGAAATTTGAGAAGCAAGAGCACCAGAGGCATTGCAGAAAACTGAAAAAATTTTCACCCCACATTCCAATAGATCTCCTTGCACGATGAGTAGGGCAAGTGGAGTATGTAGTCAGTTAGGTTAAAATAAATTGGGGTTTTGTTCCATGTCTCCTGTGCTTAGAGAACACAGTTGGGGGTAGCTTTGCTCTTGAATTCTTTCTTGATTGGGTTTCCAGGACACCCAACATCAGGATGTTGAGAGCATCTGAAGGGCTATTGTGAAGTGTTCCCATCCCCTAGAGTGTGTCCACGGTCCAGTAGGCGTGTTTGATGTTAATATCCCTCTTCCCTATGTTGGCCGACTTTTCTGAGTCATACCATGAAGAGTGCTTCTTCAAATTCCGTATTTTCATATATTGCTGTTCTGGAAGAGAGATGAGGCTACCGTTATAAATGAGAGGAATTGAAAACCTTCTGCTTTAAGTTATGAAATAACATGTTTTGGCTATGTTACTGCCAGCCTGGCATTTTCAGCAGATTTTTATGGCGCATGGGGACAGGTGACCCCGAGTGCTAGTAGCGCCTGCAGTCTAAGTCGTTCTCATTCCAGGGCCCACACAACAGAGTGTGTCTGAGAGTACTTGGAAGCAAAGTCTGAGCAACACATTGTACACTTAATCAGGAAACACTGCACTGGAATCCACCTTCCCAAATCCTTGGGAAGCTACTCTCCCCTCTGTCCTAAGATTTCGTTACAGTTCCCCCCTCTATAAAGGAAGAAAGAGCAGATTGAAATTTCTTAAACAGGCTGAAAAATGAAAATACTTAGATAAGGGAAAAGATGGTGACAGACATTTGAAGATGACCAAAATCTGTGTAGAAAGACAGCCCTGAAAAGGTGCATTAGTATTGTTTATTCACCTAAATAAACTGCTTATCCAGCTTATTACTCTTTAGCAAAAGCTATTCCATGCTTAATTAATTGTAGACTATATATCCAAGAGATTCATGGGCCAGAATGTATTTCGTTTGTAGAAAAAACGAAACAAAAACCACCCTTAGAATGGATGTAAATTGGAAAACTTATAGCGTAGAGGTCAAATCTTGGTCCACAGCCTATTCTTATATGGTTCACAACTCTAGAATGGTTTTCACATTTTTAAGTGTTTGAAAAAAATTAAAAGAATAGCAATATTTTGTGGCATGTGAAAGTTACACATAGTTCAGTGTTTATCAATAAAGTTTTATTGGCACATAGCTGTGCTTATTCACGGATGTATTGTTTCTGGCTCTTAACGTCCTGCAGCAGCAGAGTTGAGTAATGGTGACTGAGGTTCTGTGGCTTGCAGAGTGAAAGTTACTTATTCTGGTGCTTTACAGAAACCGTTTGCCACTCAGGTTTAAACAGTTAGGTTTATTTGTTTTTTTTTTTTTTTTATTATTATTTACTGCAGCTTTGATGTGCAGTGTAGAAAATCCTCATGTAGACTCACCTTTTAATTTACAGAATTCCTTCCATAGCATCTCTAAAGATGGCCATTGAAAATCTTGGTCACTGGAAATTTAGTTGCAGTCACTAGGAAAGCAGACCAGCAGTTCTTTTTGTTTCTCCCTAATAACCAAATCACTTATTCGACAAAAATGTAGTGAGTGCGGACTGTGCAGTGCCCATCTCTCAAACAGTAGGCGTGGGACCCTGCGTTCTCACGGGAGGAGGTGGCCATGAACAGGTGGATGCATCGTGTATCAGGGTAATGAGCACGGTGTAGGGAAGGTACGGGACCGGAGAGAGCTGAGGCAAGGGAAGGCCGCATGAGAGGTCCTGTTTTGGTTGTTGCTCAGTCGCTCAGTCCTGTCCGACTCTCTGTGACCCCATGGCTGCAGCATGACAGACTTCCCTGTCCTTCACCATCTCCCAGAGCTGGCTCAGACTCATGTCCGTTGATGCTATCAACCACCTCATCCTCTGTCGTCCCCTTCTCCTCCTGCCTTCAATCTTTCCCAGCATCAGGGTCTTTTCTAACGAGTCAGCTCTTCGTATCAGGTGGCCAAAGTATTGGAGCTTCAGCATCAGTCCTTCCAATGAATATTCAGGGTTGGTTTCCTTTAGGATGGACTGGTTGGATCTCCTTGCTCTCCAAGGGACTCTCAAGAGTCTTCTCCAACACCACAGTTCAGAAGTATCAATTCTTTGGTGCTCAGCTTTCTTTATGTTCCAACTCTCACATCTATACATGCCTACTGGAAAAACCATCGTTGTGACCATATGGACCTTTGGCAAAGTAATGTCTCTGCTTTTTAATACATTGTCTAGTTTTGTCATAGCTTTTCTTTCAAGGAGCAAGCATCTTTTAATTTCATGGCTGCAGTCACAATCCTCAGTGATTTTGGAGCCCAAGATAATAAACCCTCTCACTGTTTCCATTGTTTCCCCATCTCTCTGCCATGAAGAGATTGAACTGGATGCCATGGTCTTCATTTTTTGAATGTTGAATTGTAAGCCATGTTTTTCACTGTCCTCTTTCACCTTCATCAAGAGGCCCTTTAATTCTTCTTCACTTTCTGCCATAAGAGTGGGTGTCATCTGCATATCTGAGGTTATTGATATTTCTCCCAGCAATCTTGATTCCACCATATGCTTCATCCAGCCTGGCATTTCTCGTGATGTACTCTGCATATAAGTTAAATAAGTTAAATAAGCAGAGTGACAACATACAGGCTTGAAATTCTCCTTTCCCAATTTTGAACCAGAGGTGGTGAAGGTCTAAGGCCAGCAGATACATGAAAATTGATCACCATCACTAATGATTAGGGGAATACAAACCAAAATCACAGTGAGATAATCACCTCACATCTGTGAGAATGGCTGTTATCAAAAGAGGAGCACCAGCGGGTGTTGGTGAGGATGTGGAGGGAAGGAAACCCCGTGTACTGTTGGTTGGCATGTGGATTGGCGCAGCCACCATACAAAACAGTGTGACAGTTCCTCAACACATTAAAAATAGAACTACCTATGATCCAGCAATCCCACTTCTAGGTATATATCCCAAGGAAATTGAAACAGGGCCTTGAAGAGATACCTACATTCCCACATTCATTGCAGTATTATTCACAGTAGCCAAGATATGGAGTAACCTAAATGTATGTCATCAGAGGAATACCTAAAGACAAGAAGATGTTTTACATGGATTACACATACATACACATATATGTGTATCCATGCATATACACATACACACATACACATACACCCTGTGGAGGAGTATTCAGCCTTGAGTAAGAAGGAAATCCTACCATTTGTGACAATGTGGGTGGACCTTGAGGGTATTATGCTAAGTAAAACAAGTCAGACAAAGAAAGACAAACACTCTGTGGTATCACATAAATGTGGGACCGAAAAGAGAAGACGAGAGTAGAGCGGTGACTGCAGGGCTGAGGTTGATTTCTGGGCTCCCCGTTCTGTTCGTTTATCCTGGTGTCTGTTTTTAAGCCAGCACTCTGCTGTTCTGATTACTGTAGCTTTGTAATGTAGTCTAAAGTCTGGGAGGATTACGCTTTCAGCTTTGTTCTTTTTCCTCAGTATTGCTTTGAGGAAGCACGTTGTCAGCTTCCTGGAGCAAAGAACAGAGTGGAAAAGTGGAGGGGCAAGTCGAATTTTAGATCTTAGGAGACACCTGTGATGCTTTTTAAGAATGCCAACTTTGTTGCTTGCCTTCCTCCACTCTGACCCACCCACAGACATACTGTGGCTCAGTGCTTGGCGTGCACACACACACACACACCCCTTAGTTCCCTCTGGTATTCTCTGGTCACTTTTCTCATGAATGCAGAAGAGAAAGCCTATATTACATGCCACTGGACACACAAGAAAGGGTTCGGAGAGACCCACAATCCTATCTTTAATTTCTGAAAAATTCAAAGCATATTATTACTGATGGTAAGATTGAACATTTTATTAGTTTTTTAAAAGCCTCTTGTATAGTTGGACACAGAAGGAAAATTACAGTGAGACAGAAATTTAATACTCTGGTGAACTATATTCAGTTTTGGTTATTCTGGTTAAAAACAAACAAAGGAAGCATTGATTTTTTTTTTTTTAGCCTCTTTGATCCAAATGGTTTTAGTTTTCCACTGTTAGACATATTAAAACTTTGAAGACACAGAAGTACTATTCAATAAACTGCTTCTTTCAGCAGCTTCTGTGATGTCCTGGGGCACTGGAAGCCTTTGGTTTCCTTTCAAGGCAGGAGCAGTTAACTCCAAATCAGTCCCTCTCTCTGCAAAATCAGAACCTTTATATTTTGTACCAGGGGAGCAGAGAATTTTTTTTTTAATGATTTGATATTTTAAAAATATTTGACTTTTCATTCAGCTTAGAGAATCCAAGGTTCTAATAACAGAATGGTCAATTTGGCCAACGAAGCTATAGAAAGAGGAATGCACCCAAGTCGGTTTTAGGTGTTACTTCGTAGAGGGTGGTTCCTGTAGGAGGAGCTCACACTATATCGCTGCTAAAACTCACTTTCCTCCGCTCCTTTTCTGGGATCTGGATGGGAACCATTCCCTGAATGTCCACAGCCCCCAGTTGGAGGCCTAGCTGAGGACTCATTGGGGGAAACAACACCCTCTCTTTTCTGTTTATGGTTATCAGCCATGTTGTAAAACTTAATTTATTTTGCTTTAAGGTCAATGAAAAAAACGTTGTCTTGAACTTCTAGTTTTCAAGCCCCAGAACAGGGTATGCTTTTGTTCCATGGCTTTGCTCGTGGATCAGCTTTGCAGCTCAGGACGGTTGATGTGGTCAGGGGCCACTGGGCCGAGGGAGCACCCGGACTGCGAGGCCTTGTGTCAGCACAGGCCAGGTGACGGGTGAGTGCGGCAGGGCCCTCGTCCTGGGCCGGTTATGCAGCTCTCCTCCGGAGACTGAGTGCGTGAGCAGGCACGTGGCCTGCACAGAAGCAAGCCTGCAGAGATGAGGCAGGCTCTGTGGGCAAGTTCAGGGAGCGGCCCCGGCTTTCTGACTGAAGAGAGCTCTGGCATAGTTGGCTGTCAGCCAGGCCTCGGAGAGTCCCCAGGGGGACAACGTCACGCAGCGCTGTCTTTGAGTGAATTCTCACTTCAACTGTAAGCCTCAATCTTCCTCGTTTGTAAAATGGTGCCACTTCTTTTTGACTGCACCATCTGGTGTATGGGATCTTAGTTCCTTGGCCAGGGATGGAACCTGTGTCCCCTGCAGTGGAAGGCGGAGTCTTAACCAGCCAGGGAAGTCCCTGGTGATGGTATCTTTACCATCCATATTGCAGTACTTTTTATGAGACTTCCAAAATGTACCACAGGGAAATACTCTCAATGTTGTTACATCTTACTGTGGTTAATATTGTCAAATGGTGTCTGTTAAATATTTACATAACTGTGATGATCTGTAGTTTTCCAGGAGTTAGATCTAAAAAAGGAGATACTGTTACTCATGGTGATTTATTAGACTAACTCCCCATAGGAAAGTTTTTATATATGGAAATGTAGCTGATATCACACATGCAGTGAAGAGAATCATTGATTAAAGTTGAGAGACGTCTCTGAACAGGATCTGAAAGGCCGAGTTCTCTTTTTTAGGGAAGAATCAGGCATAGGATGGTTAGGGTATGTTAATGTGTAGGTGCCTAAAGTTCTGGATTTGAGATGGCTATATAGCATGGGACTTGAAACTGTAATTCTTTAAGAAAACAGAAACCCATACTTAAAACAGAAATTGAACTTCGTAGGGTTTTTCTGAGACTTTAAGAACTTGAGTTGACTTAGAGAAGTAGGAGGTGTGGTAAATTCCTTCCTGGGTATGTTCATTAAAACATTGTGAATTAAGCTGGAGAACCTGGAGCCTGAAGCATGTTAGTGTTCTATGAGGAGAACGACATACATGTATGATATTAGGTTTAAAAAACACGTTCCACACATTCAGTTGGAGATCCTAGTCCTGATTCGCTTCCCAAATCACATGTCATTAATACAGTATTGATCCTTTTGCTAGAATGGCCTAACCACTTTTCTTTGAAATTGATGATATAGGTAGTTTATGAGCCAATCAAGAAAACTGATCTCATAGTCACACTCTCTTTTTCCTTTTCTAAAACAGACTATCTTTTTGTAGAACAGTTTTAGCTTTGCAGACAGACTGGGATGGTAGTGCAGAGTTCTCATTAACCCTCTCGTTCTATTTCCTCTATTATTAACACCTTTATGTTCCTTTTATTGTTGTTCAATCACTAAGTTGTGCCCAACTCTTTGAGACCCCATGGACTGCAGCACACCAAGCTTCCCTGTCCTTCACTATCTCCTGGAGTTTGCTCAAATTCATGTCCACTGAGTTGGTGATACTATCTAACCATCACAACCTCTGCCACTCTTTTCTCCTTTTGCCTTCAATCTTTCCCAGCCTCAGAGTCTTTACCAATGAGTTGACTCTTCGCATCAGGTGGCCAGAGTATTAGAACTTCAGCATCAGTCTTTCCAGTGAATATCCAGGGTTGATTAAAGTCCATAGTTTGTTCAGATTTCCTTTTACTTAAGTCAAAACTGTCCTTTTCGCTCAAAACTTTCAGTTCAGTTCAGGCGCTCAGTCGTGTGCGACTCTGCGACCCCGTGGATTGCAGCTCGCCAAGCCTCCCTGTCCATCACCAGCTTCCAGAGTTTACTCAAACTCATGTCCATCAAGTCGGTGATGCCATCCAACCATCTCATCCTCTGTCGTCCCCTTCTCCTCCCGCCTTCAATCTTTCCCAGCATCAGGGTCTTTTCCAGTGAGTCAACTCTTCGCATGAACTCTTCAGTACTTCGCCAAAGTACTGAAGTTTCAGCTTCAGCATCAGTCCTTCCAATGAACACCCAGGGCTGATCTCCTTTAAGATGGACTGGTTGGATCTCCTTGCAGTCCAAGGGACTCTCAAGAGTCTTCTCCAACACCACAGTTCAAAAGCATCAATTCTTCGGCACTCAGCTTTCTTTATAGTCCAACTCTCACATCCATAGATGACTACTGGAAAAACCATAACCTTGACTAGATGGACCTATGTTGGCAAAGTAATGTCTCTGCTTTTTAATACGCTGTCTAGGTTGGTTGTAACTTTCCTTCCAAGGAGTAAGTGTCTTTTAATTTCATGGCTGCAGTCACCATCTGCAGTGATTTTGGAGCCCCAAAAAATAAAGTCAGCCAGTGTTCCCACTGTTTCTTCATCTATTTACCATGAAGTGATGGGACCAGATGCCATGATCTTAGTTTTCTGAATGTTGAGCTTTAAGCCAACTCTTTCACTCTCCTCTTTCACTTTCAACAAGAGGCTCTTTAGTTCATCTTTACTTTCTGCCATAAGGGTGGTGTCATCTGCATATCTCAGGTTATTGATATTTCTCCCGGCAATCTTGATTCCTGCTTGTGCTTCATCCAGCCCAGCGTTTCTCGTGAAGTACTCTGCATATAAGTTAAATAAGCAGGGTGACAGTATACAGCCTTGACGTACTCCTTTTCCTATTTGGAACCAGTCTGTTTTTCCATGTCCAGTTCTAACTGTTGCTTCTTGACCTGCATACAAATTTCTGAGGAAGCAGGTCAGGTGATCTGGTATTCCCATCTCTTTCAGAATTTTCCACAGTTTTTGTGATTGACACAGTCAAAGGCTTTGGCATAGTCAATAAAGCAGAAATAGATGTTTTTCTGGAACTCTCTTGCTTTTTCTATGACCCAGTGGATGTTGGCAATTTGATCTCTGGTTTCTATGCCTTTTCTAAATGTAGCTTGAACATCTGGAAGTTCTCGGTTCATGTATTGCTGAAGCCTGGCTTGGAGAATTTTGATCATTACTTTGCCAGCATGTGAGATGAGTGCAATTGTGCAGTAGTTTGAGCATCCTTTGGCATTGCCTTTCTTTGGGATTGAAATGAAAACTGACCTTTTCCAGTCCTGTGGCCACTGCTGAGTTTTCCAAATTTGCTGGCATATTGAGTGTAGCACTTTAACAGCATCTTCTTTCAGGATTTGAAATAGCTCAACTGGAATTCCATCACCTCCACTAGCTTTGTTTGTAGTGATGCTTCCTTAGGCCCATTTGACTTCACATTCCAGGATGTCTGGCTCTAGGTGAGTGATCACACCATCGTGGTTATCTGGGTCATGAAAATCTTTTTTGTACAGTTCTTCTGTGTATTCTTGCCCCCTCTTCTTAATATCTTCTGCTTCTGTTAGGTCCATACCTTTCTGTCCTTTATTGTTCCCATCTTTGCATGAAATATTCCCTCGGTATCTGTGATTTTCTTGAAGAGATCTCTAGTTTTTCCCATTCTATTGTTTTCCTCTATTTGTTTGCATTCATCGCTGAGGACGGCTTTCTTATCTCTCCTTGCTATTCTTTGGGACTCTGCATTCAAATGGGTATGTCTTTTGTTTTCTCCTTTGCCTTTTGCTTCTCTTCTTTTCACAGCTATCTGTAAGGCCTCCTCAGACAACCATTTTGCCTTTCTTTTTCTTGAGGATGGTCTTGATCCCTGTCTCCTCTACAATGTCACGAACCTCCATCCATAGTTCATCAGGCACTCTGCCTATCAGATCTAGTCCCTTAAATCTATTTCTCACTTCCACTGGTCATAAGGGATATGACTTAGGTCATACCTGAATGGTCTAGTGGTTTTCTCCACTTTCTTCAATTTCAGTTTGAATTTGGCAATAAGGAGTTTATGATCTGAGCCATAGTCAGCTCCCAGTCTTGTTTTTGCTGACTGAATAGAGCTTCTCATCTTTGGCTGCAAAGAATATAATCAGTCTGATTTTGGTGTTGACCAAAATTTTGACCAAAATCTGGTGATGTCCATGTGTGGAGTCTTCTCTTGTGTTGTTGGAAGAGGGTATTTGCTATGACCAGTCTGTTCTCTTGGCAAAACTCTATTAGCCTTTGCCCCTTCTTCATTCTGTACTCCAAAGCCAAGTTTGCCTGTTTCTCTAGGTATTTCTTGACTTCCTACTTTTGCATTCCAGTCCCCTATATTGAAAAGGACATCTTTTTTGGGTGTGTGTTCTAGAAGGTATTGTCAGTCTTCATAGAACCATTCAATTTCAGCTTCTTCAGCATTACTGGTCAGGGCATAGACTTGGATTACTGTGATATTGAATGGTTTTCCCTGGAAATGAGCAGAGATCATTCTGTCGTTTTTGAGATTGCATCCAAGTACTGCATTTCGGACTCTTCTGTTGACTATGATGGGTACTCCATTTCTTCTAAGGGATTCTTGCCCACAGTAGTAGATATAATGGTCATCTGTGTTAAATTCACCCATTCCAGTCTAATTTAGTTCACTGATTGCTAAAATGTTTATGTTCACAACTTGACCCCATTACATAGGGCAGTTGTTTCTGTATAATAGTGGCTTTTCAGTGATTATTGGTTGAGTGAATAAATAAATAATATGCTTTACCAGCCCTTAAGTTGTCATTAGGGAAGGATCAGGCCACTGTGCTGATGACATGCACACGAGGGCCTCAGCGTTTGAATGCAGTGGGCTGTGTTTGAATGAAGCCGGGCACTGCACTTACTAACCCTGTGAACGAGTCACCCAGCCCCTCATACCTCTCTTCTCACCTGTGGAAAGAGGATGATGGCAATTCCTACGGCAGTGGGGTAGGAAAGAAACAAAGAGAGGAAAGAATGCATGTGAGAGCCTGTGACCACGGCCTCACGTGTGGGAAGCACTCAGTAAAGGTCAGAGTCAGCGTTTATCTTGCGGGATGGAATGTGGTAAGTGTGATGAGAGGTACAAGGTGTCATAGGCAGTCAGAAAAGGGGAGATGCATCACGTTGGGCAGAGGTTAGGAAAGAGGAGGTAGCATTGGAGATTGACCTGAAAGAATGAATCAGCCTTCACCAGAGGCAGAGTGACCAGAGGGAGAAATTGAGAGCATGTAATACACAAAGTTACAGAGGTGGAAGATGGGAGCGAGGTCTTCTGGAGAAAAGACTGTGGTCTAATATGGCAAGACAGGGTAGATAAAGCTATTAGGGCCATGTGTGTTTTTGATATAAATTTAAACTTTTCTTCTAAAAATTTTCAAATAGAAAAAACAGTATGAAGAATACTGCAATGAACACCCATAGAACCCCTGTCTAATTTCAGTGATTATTAACGTTTTTATTATTTACTTCATGTGTATAAATTTACATATATTATTTTTTGCTGAACCACTTAAAAATAAATTTTAGAATTTATGGCATTTTACCCCTAAATACTTTAGCATGCATTTCCAAAAAATACAGAAGCTGCCTTACGTAAATGCAGTACTTTTATGATGACCAGCAAAATAAATAATAATCCCCAAATATCATTTATTATCAATCCATAGTCAAACTTCCCAGAGACTTAGTCTTTTAAGTCTTTAGCATTAAAAACATTTTTAAAAACCAGAATCCAAGCTAAAGACCATGCATTGCATTTTATTTGTCATGCTTCCTAAGTCTCTTTAAATCTAAAATTCCAACTAAGATATTAGGACTCCTAGGCTTTGGATCACTAAGAAGATTATGGTGCTTTCTCCCTTGCCATCTACAATTCCTGTAATTCAAAGTAAAAACAATTTGAATTTCAATAAAAGAACTGTAAGGAAGTCCAAGTAGATTTCAGATTTTTTTTTCCTCCCATCAAGATGATGACTTTGACATTATTTTTGAAATCTCAAATGATCACAATTTTAAAAAACCTCAGCGTATGTTTATTTGCCTTGAATGGGTCCAGCTCTAGACTCACAGGATTCAGCAAAGAAACAGTGACTCACTGTTTTCAGTTGAGCCGAATGTCTAGCATGTCTAAACTTTACAGATATGAAACCACATTCTTAATAGACACAGAGAAGTGATTTTTAGTCCTAGTGTATATATAAGCCTTCCAGACTCTAAGTTCCCGTCCTTTCAGGTAATTTCACAGTTTCGCAATATTTCTTTACGGGAAAAAGTCATCTAGAACTGTGGGTTGGAAACAAGCAGAACCTTGTCCATCCTGCTCTGAGCAGGAGCACTCTGGTGACAGAGGAGCGGTGCTTGGACGCCTGCCTTGTTTTTGTCACTTCACAGACACCGGGGGCCTGGGCAAGTGTCTGGAATAGCTGCAGGTACAGAGTGGTTATGAGGGGCCTGCCTGCCAGGGCTGCAGCTTCGGCAGCTGGATAGACTAAACCTGGCATCCTTTGGAACTCCATGGAAGAGAAGGAGTCAGGTCTTTGGGGAGTGCTTTCCTGCAAACAGGCGTCCTCTAATTGCCTTTTCCCAACGATCTCCCCTTGTTACGCTTTGGAAGGGAGGTCCTCTGAGGACCATTTCTTTCCACCTCACTTGCAGGTGCCTGGTGAGTGCCGCTCTAATTTATTCCACTTAGCCTTGGCGGGGAACCCAGCCCACTCTGCTTCTGCCGGGAGAACGCGTTTTCACCTTTGTTTCAACTTCACCAGGTTCTGTTGACGAAGTTCAGTGGAGCGCCTGCCCGGTTTTTCTCCTGTCCTTAATTTGGTTTGCC
The DNA here is from genome assembly GCF_019320065.1 of Cervus canadensis. Taxonomy (NCBI): domain Eukaryota; kingdom Metazoa; phylum Chordata; class Mammalia; order Artiodactyla; family Cervidae; genus Cervus; species Cervus canadensis. The sequence goes on from NC_057404.1 coordinate 6,245,408, forward strand.
TTTTATTGTCTTCTACCTGAATGAGTTCTTTCTCTTTCCTTTAAGGGAAAGGAACCTGAGCAAAACAATGCTTGTGGTGGTGACTGCTTGTTAAGGGTAATTACTATTTTATGTTAATTTACATGTTAAAATGAGCAGACAGAGAATTGCTAAATTCACCATCTTGTTATTTCCCAAGTCTGGTCCTTTTAAGTATATTTGTTGCTTAAACAAAGATGTAGCTGAGCAGAGTAGAAGTGTCCAAATGGAGAGTTTTTTATGCGTGGGTATATATAGAATTTAAAGTTTTTATTTCCATCAGCAAGAGTCATTATAGAGTACTTGGAAATTATAGAAACGTGGAAAGAAGAAACCCGGAGATAACTAGCATTAACACTGTGAATTCATGTCTGGTCATTTAGCCTACATGCTTTTTCTCTTAAAATAGGAACAGCTTCACTGTTACAGTCTAGGACTTTTGTTCCTCAAGAGTGTGGTCCATAGATGAGCAGCACAGACATCTCCTGGGAGCTTGTTAGAAATACAGAATCTTGGTTAGCCTCTTGTTTGCATCCTTTACCCACCCCCCCACCCCCAAAAAAGAAACACAGAATCTCAGACTGTACCACGATATGCTCTGTGCGTGCTGAGTCGCTTCAGTCGTGACCGACTCTGTGTTGTCTACACGGACTGCAGCCCGCCAGGCTCCTCTGTCCATGGGATTCTCCAGGCAGAATACAGGACTGGGCTGCCGTGCCCTCCTCCTGGGGATCTTCCCACCTAGGGAGCAAACCTCCATCTCTTAGGTCTCCTGCGTTGGCAGGCGGGTTCTTTACTGCTGGTGCCACCTGGGAAGCCCTATGGTATACTGAATTGTAATTTGTATTGAGTGATACTTTGTATATGTTAAAACTCAGAAGCACTCCTGCAGAGCACAGTATACCCGGGACAGCAGATGAAGTGAGAAGGACCCGAGGACCAAGCCTGTTTATCTCCATTTTCCTGCTGTCACTCTTTCTCAAAATGATTTCCTCAGTGTGTGATAATGATAAAAGTGGAGATCAGCTTTCTGGCAAGGCGTAGCAGCCTTGATAAGGAACCCAGCTGTCTCATACATAAACATTTCTTCGGGTGAACGTGCATTAAGTGCCTACTGTGTTCCAGGGCACACATATGGCCCCCACAAGCCCCGCAGTTAGGGTGTGCCTACACTGCCCGAGAAGCCTTCAGAGGGCAAGGGGGAGGGCACAGGGGGAGTCTGGAAGTCAGGAAGAAAAATGGTCTCTGAGCTGAGTCTTGAAATATAATTCTGTGAACATGAGTTATGAGGGTTGCTAGACTCTGGAGAGAGTGCAGAGCCAGATAAAATGATCCCCTTCTTCAAGGAGTCTGCCCTTGATTTAAGGATAGGGGGCAGTGTTTAAAATGATAAATAAAATCTGAAGCACTTTGGTATTAGGGTAGATCAACTTTGTGACCTCAGACAAGCTATTTCGCCTGACTATCCATTCTGTAAATAGCAAAATAATAAAGTACTTCACAGAATTACAGTGTTGTTTTTTTCTTTTTTTTTTTTTTTAAATGAGGTGACATAATAAAGCTCTTACCTACAGTGAGTGTAGAATCGGTTCTGTGTGGCAACAGTATTGTAAAAGTGCCAAGTAAGTGCCATAGATAAAAATACTGAGGAGAAACAGAGAAAAGAGAGGCCGTTTCTTCCTGGACTGCGAGAGGCCTTGTGGCTGATACGGCCCTGAGTATGTGAACGAGGAAGACGGGGCAGGTGGGAACTGAAGTAAAAGATGAAACTGCACTTCTGAGACTGGATGGACCAGAAAGTGGAGAAGGAAACGGCAACCCACTCCAGTACTCTGGCCTGGAAAATCCCATGGACAGAGGAGCCTGGTAGGCTGCAGTCCATGGGGTCTCGAAGAGTCAGACACAACTGAGCCACTTCACTTTCACTTTTCACTTTGATGCATTGGAGAAGGAAATGGCAACCCACTCCAGTGTTCTTGCCTGGAGAATCCCAGGGACGGGGGAGCCTGGTGAGCTGCTGTCTATGGGGTCACACGGAGTCGGACACAACTGAAGTGACTTAGCAGCAGCAGTAGCAAATGCTGTAATTTTTGTGTTACAAGAATTAATCTTTTTGTGTCAGTTTCAACCATAAGCTCCTATATTATCTCTTTATATGGAGTAGGCCTAACCTATAAGTAACCATAGTTACTGGCTTTTATAGGTTATAGCCTGCCATATAAAATGCTTACATTTTGCCAAATTTGTTTTCTCTCTGTTTCTTTCTGTCTCTGAATACATATACTTTAAAAATACTTTCACTGAACCATTTGAATTAATTATCAAGGTCACGCGTGACCCTTTACCTCAATTACTTTCACATGTTATTTCACAAGCACAAGAGTGTTCTCCCACACAGCCCATAATACCGATTCAGATTTCCCCAGTTATTCCAATAATGTCTTTTATAACCCTTCTCCTCATCCAAAGTTCACCAACAGTCATTCATTGCATTTTGTCTCTTTTCCTTTCATCCAGAACAATCACCCTGTTTTCATTTATTTTTGTTATTCGTGGCACTGATATCTTGGAAAATTCCAAGATAATTTTCTTATAGAAAGTACCACAATCTGGACTTGATTGTTAGTTTATGATAAGATACAGATTAAGCATTTTGACAGACACATTACATAGTGGAGAGTGACGTTCAGTTACCCTATAAGTGCTTATACCAGCCATCACTTGGGTAAGGTGGTCTGCCAGAGCTCTCCATTATAAGGATACCTTTTCCCCTAGGTAAGTGATACGTAATCCAAAGGGTGATACTCTGAGACTGTGTGAGTATCCTGTTCCACAGGAACCCTTCCCCTAATGGTCTTGGTGTCTATTAATGAGCCTTGACTGAATCAATCATTGCCTCAGTGGTTGCAAAGTGGGATTTTCTGTTTCTGCTGTCCCTTTGGTGTTTGTTAGCTGGCTGTCTTTGTAAGGAGCATTCCAGGATCCCCCTTTGCATGAAGATCCGTGGATTTACGGTTCCTTTTTTTAAGTTGAACGTGTTACAGTTTATCCATATCATTCTTTCCCTTGCTCAGACTGTTAGTGGGGGCCCCTTCAAGGCAGCTCCTTTGTCCGTGTCATGTCTGCATTAATATTGGAGCACTTCTTGCTTTCTGGCATAGTGAGATGTTCTAGGCTTGTATTGTACTTTCCTTGCCCTCCAGGCCTGGATTCAACTATTTCTCCAGTGAGTTACAGTACTGAGAAAGACAGGATCTGGGTATTCAAGCTTTTCTCTAAAAATGCATAAAATCCAGAGAAAGTTAAAATTCATGAATCATTTGTTTAAAGTCCCTCAATCCCCAGCTTTGCTGAGATATTCACATGGAGTCAGCCGGAGTCTAGAAGTTGGAAGAGAAGAACCAGTGAAAGGAAGAGGCCATGGAAATTGAAGGTCACTGGGCTTTGGACCAGAGGTGGCTCTGATGCAAAAGCGGGGGGTGAGATAGGGCCAAGACCAATTTAGATTATGTTGGAATTCTGCCCAGGGAGTGACCGGAGAGCCTGAGAAAATAATTTCCGCTTATTTTCCAGGTAGACTCTGAAAATTGGTTGCCCTTTTTTATATCCAGTAATGCTGAGAGAGTGTATCCCCCTGAGCTACACGTATGCTAATTCTTCGAGCAGTTTAAGAAATATGGTTTCCATACTGAGAATCCCTTAGTGTGAGGTGTGTATAGGTAAATGTATATTTCAGCATGTCTTCTTGTAAAAATTAAAACTCATAGTTTTTATTTTCAACACTCCTAATTGAAAGCAATATTTGAATTTACTTGTTGATTATAATATTTGGTTGCAAATTATTAACGCTGCATATGTGCAGCATTTTAGGCAGCAACTTACAAAACGTAGAAGCCAAGAATTTCTAAGTTATTTTCTAAAGTAATCAACATGCTTTTGATAAAATGAAGCCTTTGCTCTTGAATTTGAACCGATTGATTTTTCTAGAACTCAGTATCACCTCCGTGATCTCTCTTTGTAGATAGCGTAATTAAAATGTTCAATTTGCCTTTTCTATTCTATGAAACAAAACAAAACATGAAGCCAGTAGTTAATTGTCTCCATGCGATGGGGAACTTTCAAAAATGCTTAAAAACACAAACGCAAATTTGAAACAGAAGGGTGTTGTTTTTGTTTGTTTTTCATTGGAGTCAGCATTTCTGGAAGTTAAAAAAAAGAACAGAGACTAGTACATCTATGTACAACAGGACTGTGGTTCTTACTCAGATGTATACATTACGTGTGACAGATGCTTTGTAATTTTGTGAAACAGCACCCCTCCCGCCCCTGATTTTTAACCCTCAGTGCATTCTTGAGGATGGAGAGTGGTACTAAAGCAGTTGCTCTGCACCAAATCGTTACTTGGTCTTTGATAAGCTAGTAAGGTCCCACCGATAATGAAAAGGGGCGCATGGTTTAAATGTGCTGCTGGCGGGCATAAGGACGTGAACTCAAGCGTGCGGTGGCCAGATTGCCCCACGTTAGCCCTTGACTCCTGAGTACTTTGTCCATTCAGGTCTGACGGGATTTCAGTGCACGGGATTAACCTAAGCGGACTGGTGACTAAGGAATCACCATTTTTGGCAAGTGAGTTATTTTCAAAGCCCAGTTTTATCGTTATCGGGGAAATTGTAATATAACAGTTCTTTCGGAGGTCATAAAGATCCAGCTCTCTTTTCTTACTTTCTGTTGAAAACTCCCCGTGGTGAGGCATTCATCCCCATAACCAAAGCCATTGCTTCTTGTATTTCTTTAATCTTGATCTTGTTTGAAAGGAGTTATATCCAGAGCACAGTTTCTTCATTGATCACTAAATTTCTTTCAGACATTAAAACAGCTTATATGTAATTATATAATTAAAAATCTTCCTTAATCTGGATTTTACTAAATCCATAACTCTTCTAGCCAGTAAAAGCAAATTATATTTTGGCTTTTATAACTGATCTATATACTTTGAACATCTCTTTTGGGAATGTATTTGCCTTTGATTTATGAGATGGAAAATACTTTCTGTGACTGTTAATGCTTGTGGAAGTAGCATCCGGTGTCCTTGTTCTTGGGCTGGTGTTCATTTTACTGGCTGGATTCACATTTGAAATTGAAGTGGGATAAAAGAGTTTTTTCCCACCAGATGCCTTCGTCCTATTTTTATATAGCATATTGTTATTTCTAACTGTAAATGTAGACTTGATTATGTGGAAAATTTGGATACCACAGGAAAATGCGAAGAAAGTAAAAATTATTCTACTCTATTTTTGTTATCTTTAATTAGCAACTATTCAAATATTGACTTGTTTTCATTATAGTCTTTTTTTCTAGATATAGATACTTTAAAAAAATTGGGATCACATTGAACGTATCATCCATCCTATAGCCAGCACTCCCCAGTGAACACTGCTTAGAAACATTTTCTCATTTTGTTAAGTATCTTACAGATTTAAAAAAACTGTTTATCCATTGCCAAACATTTGTTTTAAAATTGCTTAATATGTTATTGTAATGGAAAACTTTTTGTACATATCTTTGTGTACATCTTGGACTTTTTTAAAGGATAAATTCAATCTTTTAAAGATTTATTGGTTTCAAGGAATGACAAGTAATTCAGTTTGTCCTCTCTAGCAATTCCGGATGAGTCCTCCTCTGCGAGAATCTGTCTTTATAACACCATCATGTTGGTCTCTCCAGAATGGTACAGTAACGCCTTATTTATTAATAAGACCATCAGGGAACTTCTAATAAATAAATTTTTCATGTAGCTGAAACACCCTTAAAAGTGTTCATACTAGGTTACTGTAAAACCTAAAATGTGAGTGAGATTATTTCTAAAATTGTATGACATATATTGCTATTGTCTTTAACATAATGAAAATATATGAAAATCCTAATTTAGCTCCTCTGATTTAAATCACAAGCATCCTTATAAACAGTGGTTATTATACAGTCAGTTCTGCTAAAGTGCAATGCATGTGTTTCTAAAAACCACCATGCTACACAGAATCATAACACGCTGCCTCGCCGCCCCACCCCACCCTCCCCCCACCAGTGCTCAAGGGAAAAGTGGGATTAGGGACATACGCTCCAAAACCTTTGTTGGTTAAAGGTTAAAAAAAATAGAATGGGAACTGGATAAAAATTGGAGCACGATTTTACACATATTTGTTGGGTTAAGAAATAAATAGATAAAAAGTACAACACAGCACTTTACCTTGAGCAAACCCTGACGTTTCCTGTGGACTGAGTGAGGCCCTGGAAGGGTCACGGCTTGTGAGTCACTGTGGGGTGATGGCGGGGCGGGTAATCTGAAATCAGAAGCAAAGTCGGGACAGCCGCTGTGGAGGACCGGGGCTTGGCACCCTCGCGGGGAGCTGCGGTCGCTGGCAGGTGTCTGAGGTGCGGCTTGGTGCATTCTCCGCAACCTTGGGCAGCTGGGTTCCGCCCCGTGCAGCCTTCTGCTGTTGCCGTGTGAAATCATGCCTAAACAAATGTGAAAGTCGAGTTATGCTCAAGTTGTTCCCTGTGATATCAAACACGAGAGTCAGAGGAGAACTGAGTGTGCCATGTGGTACTGCACTGATGTCTCAGGGATATTCGTGTAAAAACAGAAAAACCTGGCTTGAGAGTCCACACTGCGTAATGTAACGCTCTAAACTGTAACCGTGGCCGTAATCACAAGTGATGCCTGGCGATGTCTGTGGGTCTCTGACTGCCTGTGGTGACCGTACCTCCTGCCTCCTCCTCATGGACCTGTTTCTCAATCCCTTACAGAGTTTAAACAAGTTTATCACACTTCTTAAAATAACGTCTCTGTGCAGCCCGGTCAGTGCGGGAGAGCCTGACAGGTTTAGACTTCAGATTAATGTTTACCTGTGGCGTCTGTTACACCTACTGAAACTCGTTTATCTTATGAATGAGTTACTACCTATGTATTCATTTGCAAGATTGTGGGAGGAAGTAACTGATGTTTTAAGTGGGATCATCATCACACAGAATTTTGAGATTTTCTGTTTCATTAGAAATAAGTTAACAGGACTCTTCTCATTCCCACCTGCAAAAGTGAAGTGTGCTTAAGTGGGTACATCTGACGGGCATTTATAAGTTGTTGATGAATTTCTGAAGTTGTTACTGTTCATGTCTATTTACAACCCGCTTCTGTGTTTGTGAGATGAGCTCATCTTTGGAAGGTGGGGCAGGCAAGTGTGATTTCAGAAGACCTTCCCTCCCAAGTCGCAGTATAATTAGAAGTCCAGATCCTCCCTCAGTTGCTTTTTATGACTCCCCGAGAAGGACATTTTTACCGTGAATGGTTGCCAAGAGCCTTGCTGGTTCCCGCTTCAGTAACTTTAATAAGGCGACAAGTCAAAACACCACCTAGATTTAGCAAGTCTTGTTAGTAATGTTCTGAAAGAAAAGTAGATAACACAGTTCATCATTTAGATATTCCAGTGAAATCTGTATTTTAATTATGCATAGAGACTCTGAATAGCTATGTGGTATTTTGATTTTTAGTTTGTAATCTGACTTTGTTAACTTTTTGTCTCTACACAATTTCTAGATATATTGGGGCTGCCTGACCTCCCTCAGTCATTGCTGGTAATTAACAGGACTTTGTGGGAAAAGGGAACTTGCCTTCTGAGCTTCGCACCAAAGACCTGGGAAAAGTAAGTGTTTTTCTAACTTGTTTTTAAAAAAAATTCTGTTACATTTCTCTCAGAAAGTTAACAACATGTCTGTCGCTTTTCTGCTTCCTTTCTTTCCTGGCTTTATAAGTTTTATATGCGCTTATGGGCTTGAAACATGGAAAGGGACTCAGGAAGCTTTAAAAAAAAAAAAAAGAAACCTTCGAAGATATTGGGATGACTTTCTGCGTTGTATCATTTCTTTGGGATTTCACAGTCTGAGTCCTCAAGGTTGTGATAAAATCTTTTACCAGGTGTTCAGAAGATAAATTCCAAAGGTAAGAGTGTAATATGGTATGATAGAAAAGCAAGTCCAGTTTTCTGAGCTTCAGGTATTTTAGACTTTTAAATAAGCTCTTTGGTTCTGAATTCTTTAGGATAAGAATGAAATCCATCTGGTTCTTTTCTTGTCTGGAAAGGAAAATGAAATTGAAAATCACTTGTTCAGTAAGTCCCTCATGTAGCTTGGCCTTGGAAGAATTGATGCATCTGTCAGTTTTATTATTTTACAACTTAGAGAAACTTGAAGATAGTTTGAGACACTTGTAGGAATGCCTTGACCGAAAAACTTACTTGGTGCCATAAAGTTCAGTTTTATTCCCTGATCTTTTTGAAAAGAAAGGTAAAATGGGCCCTAAGAATAGTAAAATGAGTCTGCTTTCTTGTAGATATTACTTGGAAATATGAGTGGCCCCTAAGAATGTGAACAAAATGGCACACACACTCAGGCTTACTCACGTGTGCTGACCTACACCTCCTTTCTGGTGTGTTCCAAAAGCAATATCATCGACAATAGGAACTGTTTGCTCCTTAAATCACTAGAAAGTTTTCTAAACTTTGTATTTTTTGTGTATTATAACTCCTCTACATTTCTGACAGTACAAATGAGATAGTTGAAACATTCCTAAAACAAAACAAGATGAAAGAACTTTAGAAGGTTCATAGAAGCATTAAACAGTAAGATCAGATCTTATCTTTATGTTGTTTGCCGTGTAGATTTATTTATAACTAAATTGTTTGTTATATGGAAATAATTACAGTAAGGTAAGTTATGACTCTCTTGAAGTTAAGTAAGACAGTCATACTGAAAAAATATTATACACACCACAGAATATACACACACCACGAAAACACTTTCTGAGAGCTATGAAGTCTCTGCTGAAATATAAATCCATTAAAAGCAAGGACTTTGAAAATTTTCTCCAAAAACACTCTTCTGTTTATAGTGAAATATTGGCAGTAGTGATATACTGTGGTATTTTTAAAAAAAATTTCAGTGGAATTTTTAAAAAAGAATAGCAATATGTTTATTAATAGTTGAGTTTTCTAGTTTGTATTCACATATTGACCTTAAAATAATGGAAATCCTATGTGGTCTAGTTGTTATTCCATCCTGGAAGGATATTTGAAAGAGGATTATGTTGCAAGTCACCAATCTGTTCACAGAAGTGGAACGAAAAGAGCAAAAGATTAATTCTCTGGGCTTTAGGATCTCAATATTTGCAGTGGTGTTTGGATTGGAAATATAACAACCCCAGAAAGTGAGCTACTTAGACTGCATTTCAAATGATTTAGCATTTCTTTAAAATTTTACATAGTCCCTGGTGAAATATTTTTCTTCTGTTACACCAAAATGTTCCCTTTGTGACATTGCTGTAAAAATTACTTTTCCCTTTTGTAGAAGCAAGGCATTGGTAGGACCTTTGATCACCATAATAAACTAAAGACAGTCCCTGTGTTACCAGAGGGACCACGGCAGAAGAATCCTTGCTTACTAAAACTGATGTCATAGGTGAAAATTTGTATGCACAAAGGATGTTCACAGGTGACTCTTAAGTGTAAAGAAAAGGTGATTATAATGTGGATGCTACACATAAGTCTAGTCGTGAAGAACTAGCTGTGTGGAGGTCAACAGCGGAGAAGGCAGGGCAGGGGAAGGGAGAGGCGGGTCCCTTCTGAGGTTTGCGGCCGTCACAGGTGGATGTCTCTGATGGCACTTTGGAGGCCATGCACGCGTGCACTTGTGTCCGAGTCCGTGTGACTCTGTGAACTGTAGCCTGCCAGGCCTCTGTCCGTGGGATTCTTCAGGCAGGCATACTGGTGTGGGTGAAGGCCCTCCCGGGGATCTTCCCAACCCGGGGGTCAAACCCGCGTCTCCTACATCTCCTGCATTGGTAGGCAGGTTCTTTGCCACTAGCACCGCCTGGGAAGCCCTTATAAGAGACACTTAAATGAATTAGTGACTTATCTTGGGGGGGTAAATGCACAGTTTTAGGGGAAATTCAGAACCCTGAACAACCAGCCTACTTCCTTTGAACTCCCACTTGTCCTGGACTTTTTATTTTTTTCCTAATCACAAACATGTTTTCAAAGTCTTCCTTGTTTCAAGTATTAAATTATTTGAAGTAGGTTTCTGAAAACTTGAGTCTATGACAAGATTAGATGCACTTTTGAAAAATTAGGCATGGATTATTTAAAAGAAGTAGAAAGTAGCTTCTATTTTATTTTCGTGTTTAATACATATATGTGTTTATTTTTGTGTTAATACTGCCAGTGTGGAATATGCTATGAATTATTTGGTACCTTTTCTTTTCCACTTAATAAATCATGAATTCCCATGTTAATAAATGTTTGTCTACAATATCATTTTTAGTGAAAGAGAAACAAGTGGATCTTAGCCTTTCGTTTAATTTGAGGTGATCCTGGCTTTCAGTTAGAAGGGAGTATAAATATGTGAAGTATATGGTGAGAGTTTTTCATCTGCAAACAGGTAATAGACTAGAATTCACCTTCTACAATCTCTAGGGTGTTTACTGTCACCAGACATGTTCTGAGTAGGAGGCTTGTGGGACTAAATATGTGTTCAAAGTGGTAAATGTCACTGTTTGACAGGCCCTGTGTATAAAGCTTTGCGTCTTCTTGGTCCCTTTGTTATATTACAGGAGCACGGGTGACATATTCCTCCTGCTTAGCTGTCTTCATCCATATTTCTGTGCCTAAGGAACGATTCTACCTCACTCCCAAGAAGCTCTAAATATCTCAGATGAGGTGATGGGTACAGAAGGAACATTTCGTAGACTTTGGGATATAATTTATTGGAACAGATTGAAATTCACGTCAGTTGGAGATGCAAAATGTATTACAGATCTTTGTCTGCCTTCTCAGTGTTAGGTTCATTTATTAAACCAATATTCTTTGCACGACTGCCGTGTGCCAGGTACTGTGTTCAGAGCTCATTGTTCAAAGATGAATGAGATGTGCTCTTGCTTTCAAAGAACTTAATTTGAGTTTCAAATTCAGATTCAAATTACATTTATTCAGTGTGTACTATGTGACGAACAGTGAACTGGATATTCTTAAATGAGGTGTTTGACCACTCACATTCAGTAATGATATTCATTGATCCATCTCTTCCAAAATAAATCATGAATAGAAGTTTCTCATCTTTAAGTTTTTTGTTTTATTATTTTTTCCTAAACTTTTGGTATCCGCTACTACTTATTAAGTTAAATTAGCAAATGGGAAAAAAAGTTAGTAAACAAGAAGCATTTAATTGATCAATTTAGAACAGTGATTTAAAAAACATATATGTGTATATATATCTATACACATGTGTGCATGCATGCACGCACACACCCACGTAATATTTGGGAACCAGTATGCGTATAATATGGGGCTTCCTTCATGGCTCGGCGGTAAAGAATCTGCCTCCCAATTCTGGAGATGTGAGTTTGATCCCTGGGTTGGGAAGATGCTCTGGAGAAGGAAATGGCTACTTACTCCAGTGTTCTTGCCTGAAGAACCCCATGGACAAAGGAGTCTAGTGGGCTATAGTCCATGGGGTTGCAAAGAGTTGTCAACTAAACATCACCAACAAAACAACAATGCATATAAGGTGGTTGTCATTTCTCCTAGTAGGATAGTTCTTAGTTCACGTGGTACAATTAAATATACTAAGAATTCTCATCTTCTGCCCTTAGACTGGTTCCACTGTCTGAACGAGTATGGAAATCAAAGGATTGAGTCACTGGTTGTCCCAGGAATTCTTGGGGTAGAGATCATTGAAACTCAGGGGAAAGGAACTTGCTGACATTCACACAGCTAAAAAATGTTTGAGTTAGGATTCTAACTGCAATCCGTATAACTTCAAAGCCCAGGCAGTGCCCATCCGACTCCGGAGAGCTGGTAGAGAAGATAGACTCACAAACGTCATGAGCCCGTGGAGGAGGGGCAGTCATTCCCCGAGGAATCAGGGATTTATATGGCCTTGGGCATGTTCCCTATTTTCTCAAAGTCCATTGTGCCGTTTTTAAAGGAGACTGGTTAGTAGGATCTAGCAGGACCTTGGACCAGAGCAGTTAAGGGGCATTGGTAAGAGAAGAAATAATAGGAGGTTTGGGACTGAAAGCCAGTGCTAGCAGTTAACCCTGGGAGTGTGCTGGGAACCGTACTAAGAATTTTACATATTTTATCTTACTTACTCTTATATCAGTTCTGAGAGGTAGATGTTATTGCCCCATTATAAGGATTTTGAAACTGAGGCTACATGAGGTTAAATAACTTGTCTAATGCCACATTAGACATTAGACAAGTTAGCTTCCCTTGTGGCTCAGCTGGTAAAGAATCCACTTGGAATGTGGGAGACCTGGGTTCGAATCCTGGGTTGGGAAGATCCCCTGGAGAAGGGAAAGTATTCTCCAGTATTCTGGCCTGGAGAATTCCATGGACTGTATAGTCCTTGCGATTGCAGAGTCGGACATGACTGAGCGACTTTCACTTCACTCACAATGTCACATAGCTGGGGAGTGGAGTGGTCAAGACTTAAGCCCGATTCTCTGTGACTCTCACATTTATGCTCTTAACCCCCATGCTATGCTTAGAAGTAATCTTTTCTATGTGTCAAAACTCCCTTAATACCCTACTTGAATCTCTCCGATGATATGTTCTGATTTTATCTTTTATAGTGTTTAACTTGGGTATAGTTAGTTACATAATGTTTAATAAACTGTAGTCTTGAGGGGGACTTCCCAGGTGGCACAGGGGTAAACAATCTGCCTACCAAGCAGGAGGTGTAGGTTTGATCTCTGGGTTGGGGAGATCCCCTGGAGGAGGAAATGGCAACCCACTCTATTATTCTTGCCTGGAAAATTCCATGGTCAGAAGAGCCTGGTGGGCTACAGTCCATGGGGTGCCAAAGAGTCAGACATCACGGAGCTCTGAGAGTGTGTGTATGCACGTACATGTGTACACACACACACACACTCACACACACACTCACTCTCTCTCTCTCACACACACACACACACACAAGGTCTTGAGCACTGTGATCCAGTCCCATTCACGTTTTTTGTATGTTTTTCATAACTCTTTGCTCAGTAAATTTAGCAATGGTAAAGTAAATAATCTCTAAGTATTTTGTCTCCTAAAATTCAATATTTTAAAATTATATATGTAAAGCTTCTGTTGCAGTTATGTCAAGTGTAACTTAAAAGGGGGGGGAGGTCATTGGATTTTAGTGTGATATTTATCTACCTACCTATTTAATAGTTTGATATCTAGGTTGATCTTGAAAGTTTCCAGAAATTCCTGATTGCCATTTTATCTAAAAATTAATTTATGACTTGCTGTTCAAAACTAGACTAAGTTTGGAAGCTGAGACTAAAACACATTTCTAGTGTCTTTTGGAGACTGTAAAGCTGTCTTGCTGCTCCTCTGCTATGGTATGTATGAAACTGTCTTAAATGATATTTTTGAGTCCATAAAAAAATACTACCCTATCATTCATGGAGGTGAGGACCTCAGTTTCTAAAAATAAGTGGAGCCCTTGTGTTGATGGTCACTACCGTTGAGTGACTTGTCTGATGTCACCGAGCTGGGGAGTGGCTGGACTCAGATTAGACAACAAACAGTAGTACTTCTCTGGTTCAGGCAGATTATGGGAGATCCTGGAGTCAGGCACCCTGGTTTCTTGGCTTACGAACTCTGTGACTCATGGCAAGAAAACATCTGTAACATGAGAATAGATAAGGAAACAGGTTATGATAGTAGGTTCGTGTACCTGGTTCATTGGGTATTTGGGGAAAAAATACCTGTATTCAGATGGGAGCCACTTTTGCTCAGATATTCTTGAAAGGCCAGAATTGTGAACTTGTAAGACAGAACGTGATGGTTCCGTATTAGAGCGCATGTTTATCCCACGATGACCCTTGGCTGTTTTTAAGCCAGTGTTCACCTTCTCTTGTAACTATTGTGTTTACTTCTGTGTGCTCCAAGGAGGTAGTTTAGACTGCTTCATGTTCTGTATGCTGGAGGAGAGTAGAAAAGAAAACATTTTCCAAAGAAAATGGAAAATGTTATGTGAGATCAACATTGCCACTGGGATTTGAAAAGCTCTGGGGTTTCTTTCATCTTCCAAGCGAGTAGCACAAGTGAGCAGTGAGGGAGGAAGCAAACCCTGGGGAAGGTTCATAGCTTCTCCGCCTCGGTTCCTGGAAAAGAGGAGGGTGAGGGCCCGTAAACAGCTCTCCTGGCAGGCCCAGGTGTCTGAGAGCACAGGGAGCCATTCCCCCGGCTGCTGCTCAGCCTGGCGGGAAGGAGACCACAGGAGAATGGGTCTCAGAGCCTGGCTCTACAGAGACAAATATGTCCTTGCCATCGCAGGCATGCATTTCATAAATTTCAGCTTGCACAAAGATTTGTGAGGTCACTCCCTCTTGAGGTTTAATGTCTTAGATTGCTAGAAGAGCGAGCACATTGGATAAAAATACTCCTCAACCTCAGTCTGATTCTTGCACTTCTTGACTGCTAAGTTTTGCACTTCGAAGGAAGGGCAGACTTGGCCGGTACATTCTTGATCATGAAAGCAGGAGCTGTCAATAAACACTGAATTTAAAAACCACTGCCAGGGTTACCTCCCCCAACTATGTGACCTTGCAAAAAAGCTTCAGCCTGCTGTAAGCTGGTAGTCCCTTAATACATGGATACCCTGGCAGGGAAAATAAAATCCCGTCTTATCCCTTTCCCTTTTACTTGTGGACTAATTGTTGTTTTCCTGCAGTTAAAAGCAGATGTTAAACTCCCCCTTTGATGTTCCACAGTGGACAGACTCCAGTTGTGTGTTACGACTCCAAATGCATATCTGTGGTTAAATGAAGACCAGCTTTGGCAAATTACATTTTGATGGTTACATTTTGATCTGGAGCCAGAGAACAGAATGGCAATTTATTCTTTCATCTGACACACATTTATTGGGTTCCTGCCTGGACCTTTACGTAAAGTGTGTTCAGATCTCACAAATATCACAGAAACCTTGCAAACGTGATAGTGCTATCTCTATTTTACAGATAAGGAAAATAAGGCCTAGAAAATGATGAGAAAACTTGCTCAGGGTTGCATTGCTATTATTAAGTGACTGGGACTTGATCTTGGATTTTTGGCTGACTCCTTAGAAAAGACCCTGATGCTGGGAAATATTGAGGGCAGGAGGAGAAGGGGACGACAGAGGATGAGATAGTTGGACAGCATCACCGACTCAATGGACATGAGTTTGGGCAAGCTCCGGGAATTGGTGATGGACAGGGAGGCCTGGCGTGCTGCAGTCCATGGGGTCACAAAGAGTCGGACACGACTGAGCGACTGAACTGAAAGCTGTTTCTACGGCGGGGAGATGGAGTTGGTGGGATAGGGAGATGGGACTGACTTTTCCGAGGAAATGATCAATGGAGCAAAGATCTTGAGGATTGGAATATAAAACAGTTGATAAATCATGAGCCCCTGATTCATTCCTTTATTCAGCAGATATTTATCATCTGTTTTGTGCTGGGCACACTCTGCAAGGTGCTGGACATTCAGTGGTGGGCAAGTCATAGTCCTTCACCAGCTTCAAGGAGGAACTAGGGATGCAGGAAGGAGTGTTTGTTGCCCCAAAACCTCAGTGTCTTGGGTGGGAGAGCAGAATAGCTTTTATAAAGTTTTTTAAGATGTGGAAATTTTGAGGCCTTAACCAAAGTTGTAGAGTTTATTCTTCTTTTCTTCAGTATATATACTGGTGAAAATTATCCACAAATAAACAGAGGGGTGGCTTCACTAGGAAGCTTGGCATCTGTACGCCTTGGTTGGGCTGCTTAGGACATGCAGGAATGGAGGCTGGAGTGAAACTCAATATTGAGTTTTAAACAGTGTGGTGAACAAAAGTTTGAGCAGTGAGCTGGCGAGGACTGAATCTAATTAACCTTTGGAATCCCCTTTTTACGTCGGAGAACTTAGCACAGTGCCTGTGCTGAGTTCCCAGTAACTCTGGTTTATTGGTTCAGTGACGGGACATAAAATAAGGAAGAGAGGCGAAAGAAACTCGGGTGCTTGGTGGGTAGGAGGGTTGAGATAAGGTGGTATCAAAGAGGAGTGGGAGGGTCGCAGTGAAATAAACCGATAAATGAGCAAGGAGAGCACTTGCCATAAGACAGACTTGATTCACGTGTACAAACCGTGTTAATATCTGAGGAGGGGAGGAGTTGTGTTTAGGGAACCTGGAAATGCCGTTGGGTGTGGATGCTTGAGAGAGGCTTCGGCTTTCTTGTCACCTTCTAATTGGACTCTTCTGACTTTCTGTTCACGTGTGAACCCACTCTTGTCCCCTTTCCCATCACGAACTTTATTTCACCTTTTTGAGACTTTCAGCTTTTAAGTGCGGTGGTGGCTCTTTAACAAGTAGGGTGGCCGATAGGTGTGAGTTTGCTGGGTCGGTCCTGACTGTGCCCGCTGCCTGGTATTGTTTTTGATGATGCCCCCTCTCAGTATCGAGTGTTCTGGTTTGGATGATAAATTAAATGGCCACCCTACTGATAAGGGGATTTGGTGGCATTCTGTACCTTAAAAAAAAAATCTTTACAGTGTTCAGACTGCTTTGATGAATTAATGTGGATGTAGTACTCATAAAGTTATGTTAGACTGCTGTCTGATCTCTCATAAATAGAAAGAAGAGAAAATGAGCAGTACCTGAAAAGGTTCGGGTGTAGAGAGGTATCAGCCAATTTTAACAGAAAGAACTTTAATTAATGTTTGGCATGTGCTTAATCACTCAGTCAAGTTGGGTCTAACTCTTTGCGACCCCATGGACTGCACCCTGCTAGGCTCCTCTGTCCATGGGGATTCTCCCAGCCAGAATACTGGAGTGGGTAGGCATTCCCTCTATCCGGGGGATCTTCCCAACTGAGGGATCAAGCCCAGGTCTGCCACCTTGCAGATGGATTCTTTACTTGACTGAGTCACAGGGAAGCCCAAGAATACTGGAGAGTGTACCCCTTCTCCAGGGGACCTTCCCAACCCAGGAGTGTAACTGTGGTCTCCTGCATTGCAGGTGGATTCTTTACCAGCTGAGCTACCGAGGAAGCACCAGTAGCTGGCATAGCCATATGAAAATGGGCATTTACAGGTTGTCCTGAAGATGAATGGTGCTGGGGTAATCTAGCATCCTTTGAGAAAATTTTGTCATGATCACTAGTTTTTATTTAGAGTTTCAGTGTTTCCACAACAGTGGTAATTTAATTTAGATGCATTTTCATTTGTTTTCCAAGTAGATAGTAGAAATAATTTCTTACAACAGAGGTTTAGTCAGAGGTTTAAATAAATGAGTGGAGGGGAAATTGTTGAACTCAAGTTTTTTTCTTAAGTCTGTTGAGGTGTGTCTTTTGTTGAAAATCAAATGAGGCATTCACATAGGGACTCAGCGTACTAATAGAATATATATTGGGATTTTTCTCCTAATAAATAGGATTAAATTGGTTCGTATACATAGATTTGAAGACATGAACTAGTATTTTGTCACACAGATGTACGTAAAAGCCTTTTAGGTATTCAGGAAATGCTTGACAATAATTGCAGTATGAGGGTTGGATAGAATTAGAATCATGCTTATTAGGACCAGTCTCTTCCGTATTTTATGAGATGATGACGCATTTACCTTCAGGTCCCACAGTTTCCTTTTCCCTCCAGGGTTCTCTTTCATGCTAGTCAAGCTCAGTTGTGTCCTACTCTTGGCAACCCCATGGACTCCTTTCCATGGGGTCGCAAATGGGGGACTCTGCATTCCCATTTTACACCACACCTCTAGCTTGGGAGCATGTCCTTAATTCCCTATAGTAGATAAAAGTTGAGTTTATGATTTTTAACAAAACCCTGAGAGTCCCATAAAATTGGCTGATAGATGTGGCAGAATGAGACCAACCCTCACGAGGCTGCCTCTCTGGCTTGGACACTGCCCCCCATCGCCCCCTCCAGAAGTGACTGTCAGCATATTAGGTTGCAGAGCCCAGGCATCCAATAGATTAAGGCTCTGGAAGAGTGAGGGTTTCTCTCTTCCTTCTGCCAGGTCTTTCCTTTCTCATATTAATGTCTTAGCTCTGCCTCTTTCCAGGATAATTGACATTGGCAAGTCCACCTCTCATAGGGCAGATCCTAACTGCTTTCGCCAGGAATGGGATGACAATGTTGGAGAAGGAAATAGCCCACTCCAGTATTCTTGCCTGGAAGATCCCATGGACAGAGGTGTCTGGTGGCTACAGTCCATGGGGTTACAAAGAGTCAGACATGACTGAGTGAGCACACACAGGATGACAAGCACCACAGCTATCAAAAAGTCCAGAGTCAATACGAAGGCTTCCATATAATCCTAGGAGGTTCCTTTCCTAAGGCAGGGGTGAGTTGGTTTAATCATATTGGGCACAGACTGATGTGGTCAAGAATCTTAAAGAAAATGTTTTGTGATCACTTCATACCTATTAGAATGGCCGTCATTAAAAATACAAGAGATATTGACTTCCCTGGTGGTACAGTAGGTAAGAATCCACCTGCCAATGTAGGGAACATGGGTTTGATCCCTGGTGGGGGAAGATCCCACTTGCCTCGGAACAGCTAAACCTGTGCATCACGACTACGGAGCCTGCGCTCCGGAGCCTGTGAGCTGCAACTGCAGAGCCTGTGTGCCACCACTACGGAACCCTGCATGCCCTGCGGCCCGTGAGCGACAACCGTGGAGCCTGCCTCCCACAGCTACTGAAGCACACACACCCTTGAGCCCTATGCTGCAACTACGGAGGCTGTGTGCTGCAACTGCCGGAGCCCATGCGCCTTAGAATCTGTGCTTCGTAAAAGAGAAGCCAGCACAACGAGAAGCCCATGTACCACGATGAAAAGTAGCCCCCACTCACTGCAGCTACAGAAAGCCTGCATGCGGAATGAAAACCCAGCACAACCGAAAGTGACATGAACAAACTGTTAGGAAAAATGCAAGAGATGAAAGTGTTGGTGAGGATGTGGAGAAAAGGGGCTCTTGTGCACTGCTGATGGGATTGTAAAATCATGTAGCCACTATGGAAAACAGTATGGAGGTCTTCAAAAAACTGAAAATGGGGCCACCATGAGACGCAGCAGTTCCATTTGCTGAGTATATGTCTGGAGGAATTGAAATCACTATGTGGGAGAGATATTTGCACCCACATGTTCATTGTAGCATTGTTCACAATAGTTAAGACATCCAAGTGTCCATCAACAGCTAAATGGATGGGTAAAGAAGCTGTGACATGTATATCCAGTCGACTATTTTTTCAGACATCAAGAAAAAAGAAAATCTTGCTACTTGTAATAGAATGGATGGACCTTGATGGCATTATGCTAAGTGAAACAAGTCATACAGGGAAAGACACATTCTGTATGATCTCACTTATATGTGGAATCTAAAAAATCCCAGAACTTAGAGAAACAGAGAACAGATTGGTGATTGTCTGAGGTGAGGGGTTTAGGGGTAGGGAGAAGTAATTAAAAGGTACAAACTTCCAGTTATAAGATAAATAAGTCATGGGAATGTAATCTGCAGCATGTGACTAGTTAACAATACTGTATTATGTATTTGAAAGCTGCTGAGAGGTCCTAAAAGTTCTCATCCCAAGAGAGAAAAGTTTTTAACCTTTTTATTTTGTATTGGGGAATAGCCAATTAACTAACTTACTCTGGTGATCATTTTGAAAACTGATCAAGTAAATCATTTTGTGTGGAGACTTTTTCTGCCAGCAGACTAAAGTGATACTCCCAACCTTAAAGAGTTTTATTAGGAAAGATGGAGGAACGCAGGAAACAGAAGTTCTAGGCCTGGTTTTGCTCATTGCTAGTTGTGTGACTTTGCATTATTTAAGCAAGCATTCCTTCCAGGGGTCGTCATTTGCTTATCCTGAAAATGATTTTCACATGCAATATGATTTTAAAGATCCTTGTCAATCAGGAATTCTGTGCATCTATAACTCCTAAAAATACACAGTACAATTTTTGAACAAATTGAACCTCTCTGCATCTGATGATGGTGATTACCTTTCTACACTCCACCCTAGTTTGTGACTCTAGCTGTTCTGTGGAGACCCAGGCATTGATCTTGCTGGAAAAAGCCATCCCACCCATTATCTGATACTATTCTGTTCTGTTGGTGTGCTTTTCACGTGCATTGGCAAACAGGCTTTCCAAGTGATTTCCTGTGATTTCCAAGTGATTTCCCTGTGATTGTCTCATGCAAAAAGTTGTGAATTTGGTCCATTATCAGCCTGAATGTTAGTGTTGATGCCATTATATTTTAAATATTAGATCTTCTGTGTAGCTGAATGGTGGCTTTGAATTTGCAGTGCTCAATATGTTACTTTATGGGTTGATTATTTAATTATTATTGCTTGTTGGTAATTTGGAGCAGTTCACCGTTGAAATATATTAAAAAAGAGAATAGGTATAAATTTCACAATTTCTGGAAAGAAATATATTTGAGGTTTTGGTAAGGATTCCATTGAATCTGTACATCACTTTGGGTAGTATTGACATAAAATATTAAGTTTTCTGATCTAGGAATATGGGATATCTTTTCATTTGTTTGACTGGAATTTCTTTCAGACATTTTTTTGTAGTTTTAAATGTATAAGCCTTTTGCCTCTTTGGTTAAGTTTATTCCTAAATGTTTTCTTCTTTTTTGATTCTATTATAAATAAAATTGTCTTTTAATGTTCATTTTGGTTTGTTTATCATTAGTGTATAGAAATGTAACTGGTTTTTGTGTGTTGGTTTATATTGTATAACTTTGTTGAATTTGTTTATTCTACCATTTTTTTTCCTGAAATTGTTAGTGTTTTTTACATCTGTGATGGGTTTTAATGTCGTCTGTGAACAGAGATAATTTTACTTCTTCCTTTCCAATTTGGATGCTTCCCCCCGCCCCCCCCCCTTTTTTCTCAATTGCTCTAGGACTTCCAGTATTATATTGAACAGAAGTGGCAAGAAAAAAAAGTGATAAGAGTGGGCATTCTTGCCTTGTTCTTGATCTTAATGGAAAAGCCTTCAGCTTTTCAGCGTTGGGTATATTGTTAGTTGTGATCTTTTCATATAAGTCTTTTATTTTGTTGAAGTAGTTTTCTTCTGTTCCTAATTTGTTGAGTGTTTTTTTTAATCATGAAATAGTGTTGAATTTTCTCAGATTTAGTTTCTGCTTCAGTTGAGATGATCATGTGATTTTTTTTCCCTTTCAATGTGGTATATTACACTGATTGATTTTCATATGTTTAACCATCTTTGCATTCCAGCAATAAATCCCACTTCTAATATTCTGTTGAGTTGTTTATTAATATTTTGTTGAGGATTTTTCCATCAATATTGATAAAGAGTAATGGTTTGTAGGATTTATTTTTTAAAGAGCACTGTCTTTGGTGTCAATATAATACTGGTTTCATAGAATGAGTTTGGAAGTGTCTTTATTTTTTTTTTTAGGAGGACTTGGGAAGGATTGATGTTAATTCTTCTGTAAATGTTTGATAGAATTTACCAGTGAAGCCATTGGTCCTGGGCTTTTCTTTCTGAGATTACTGACCAATCTTGTTATAGGTCTGATTTTCCTTCTTCTTAATTCCATCTTGGTAGGGGTAATTAGAAAGATACCTATTTTGTGATATCTAGGTTATCAAATTTGTTGCCATACAATTGTCCATAGTACTCTTTTATAATTCTCTTTAAATTCTCTTTTATAATTTCTTTAAAATTGGTAGTGATTTCTTTTTCATTTCTGATTTTATTTGAATCTTCTCTGTTGTTTTTTTTTTTTTTTTATCTAAAAGGTTTGTCAGTTCTGTTGGGCTGTTAAAGATCCAACTTTTGGCTTTGTTGATTTTTCTGGGGTTGGCTTTTATGATTTTTATTCATTTATTCATTTATTCTTACACTACTAACCAAATTGATATTTATATTAGTTTAATATTAGACTTCTGTATTTTGTCATTTTGGCAGTGAATAAGACCCCTTTACCTTATATATATAGGTGTATGAAGGGTTTAAATAATTATTGCTTTTAAAATAATGAACTTGCCTTTTTTTTTCTTCTTGGGTGATATTTTTCTTTCACTGCTTATGGTACGTTCTTAAAATTTGTTGCATTGTTGTGGTTACTGTCTCAGGGATCGTTTAAGTACTGTCCCATGATTTGGTTCCCAGCTGTAAAGTTCCTTATATTTTCTTCATGCCAAACTGATAGAAGTTCAGATGAGAGTAGTTTTCATTATTTTAAATAAAAAAGCCAATTATTTATGAAATGGGTGAACCTAGGGAGGAAAATTTAGAGGGCTAGTAGGTGAAAAGTTACAAATTTTAATTCTGCTTTTGTGAACCATGACATTTCATTCTCTGATGTGAACTTACTGCCTCTTCCCATCCTACCCCCTCATGCATAAATTTGAGATTACCAAAATTCAATCAGTGGTCCTCTCTGTGATTATAAACCAATAGAAAATTTCAGCATTACTTTCAAGGGAATGCCACTCAAAGCCAATCATTGCAAAGCCCCCATTCCAAGCTAAAAAATCTTGTTTAGGCCTGTTGGTTTACCTTAATTACTTCTTGACAATCTATTTACTCAAGTCAAGGCTGTGGTCTTTCCATTGGTCATGTATGGTTTTGAGAGCTGGACCGTAAAGAAGGCAAAGTGCCAAAGAACTAATACCTTCGAACTGTGGTGCTGGAGAAGACTCCTGAGAGTCCCTCAGACAGCAAGAAGATCAAACCAGCCAGTCTCAAGGGAAATCAACCTTGAATGCTCATTGGAAGGATTGATGCTGAACCTGAAACTCCAGTCATCTGATGTGATGCTGTCTCATTGGAAAAGTCCCTGATGCTGGGAAAGATTGAGGGCAGAAGGAGAAGAGGGTGTCAGAGGATGAGATGGGTGGATGGTATTACTGATGCAATGGATATGAACTTGGGCAAACTTTGGGAGATGGTGAGGGACAGGGATCCTGGCGTGCTGCAGTCCATGGGGTCGCAAAGAGTCAGACATGACTGGGCGACTGAGCAACAATAATCCATTTCCATTTGGACCAGAGATATTTGATCTCAGAAGTATGATGACGACTTGACTCCTGTTGTATGATGTCCTTGTTCCTTTTATTATCCCAGTCTCTATATAGCCTTATTTGAGTCACAAATAAAATAAAAATTAGGCAAGAAACTAGCAAATCAGTTTCCTCATAGATTTGCTAGTTTCTTGCCTAATTTTTATTTTACAGTTGCTTTATTCTGTTTATTCTTTATTTTTTCATTGATTCTAAGACATAGGTCTTTCACATCTTGACATTCTTGAAATTTGATGTATCTTGCAGTTGCTGACCATCTACAACTATTGTTGGCAGCACTTCTGTTTTTATTAGTACATAAAATAGCAGTGTATCTTCCAATAGCAGTTAGATTGATGAAATAAGTCACTATTAATAATCATTGTAGCAATTACCATTGGACACAAGGTTAAAATGCTACAAGAATTAGTAAGTGGCAAGATAGTTTTACAGTAGGATCTATAAATGATTATATAAATATTAAGTATTACAAAATGTTTAGAGTGGAAAAATCACCTATAAGCTCCAAGTCTAAGTACTTAAGCAAGTGTTTTTGTGTGCATTTCTTTCCACTCTTCTTTTACATATGTATATATTTTTATTTGTTCATAGTTGTAGTATACATCTTATTTTGACCTTTTATATTTTATTATTGTTTTATCTTAATTTTCCTCTGATACAGGCCTTCATATTTGTCATTTTTAGCAGTTGCATAATCTATCCCATGTTTGACCGTAATAAAACAGCACATTGCCCATTTGATGAAAACTTAGAATATTGCCATTTTTCCTATGATAAACAATGCTTCAGTGAATGCCTCTTTTGTGTATTTTTTTATTCTTAATTTTGACCATTTTCTTAATGAAATATAGCTTTGTAGAAACCTCCTGAACTTTGTTTTATTGTCAAGAATCAATCTTTGTATTTAGATAAATCACCAAATAAATATCTACTGTTGTAGTACCTACCATTCATTCACCCATTCATCATTAATATATTGGTTATTATGTGTTCAGTAATGTCAAGAGCTAAGTACTTAAAAAGTTCTGTAGGGCGTAACTCTGACCTATATTGTCTCATACTCTAGTGGGAGACTCAGACTGGTCAAAAGTAAATACAGCAATTTAATGAGTGAGGTCGGAAAGGTGCGGTACAGAAGATATGGTAAAGTTTCTTAGTTGCATGAAGTTACTTTGACAGTATTGTTGACTCATATCCTTTGATAAAAGAAGAGTGGATATAGTCATGTCACATAAGATTTTTTAAAGTGTGCATAATAGGCTTAGTAATATGACAGAAATTGGTCCCATTTGACCTATCCAACCTCCTGCACATTTAAATCTCTTTGGGGGCCTGTGAGCCAGGGTTCATCCGTGTTCCATGTGTTGTGTTTCTGCAGGATGTTGAGTTCCCTGTTGGCAGTAAGTGAGTCACATGCCTCATTCCTTTTCCATACCTACTGCAGACTGCTGTGTTTGTAGTAACTGTTGGAGGATTGATTTTCATCTGACTTGCTGTCAGTTACAGTTTTTCCAAATGAGCAACAGTGTTTCACCATTTTATACTTCCTTTAGAATGTGATTGGCTATCAGTTTACACTGTGCGATTCTGGTTTATTCAATGCCCTTTTAATTATACCTTGCCATATTTGTTGTTGGGCCTTCCCTGTAGCTCAGATGGTAGAGAATCTGCCTGCAGTGCAGGAGATCTGGGTTCGATCCCCGGGTCGGGAATATCCACTGGAGGAGGGCATGGCAAACCAGTACCATCTTCTTGCCTGGAGAATCCCATGGACCAGAGGAGCCTGGCGGACTACATACAGTCTGAGGGGTCGCAAAGAGCTGGACATGACTGAGCGACTACCACCATATTTGTTAAAAAAATTTAGATTAAGAAGGTATTTGAGAGATTATATAATCATATAGAGATTCTTTTTTTAAAGAATTATATTTATTGTGAGGACTTCCCTGGTAGCTCAGGGTAAAGCGTCTGCCTACAATGCGGGAGACCCGGGTTCGACCCCTGGGTCGGGAAGATGCCCTGGGGAAGGAAATGGCAGCCCACTCCAGGACTCTTGCCTGGAGAATCACTGTGCTGGGCCCTTGTTGCTGCATGGGCTTTTCTCTAGCTGCCGTGAGCAGGGCTACTTTCTAATTGCGGTGCGTGGGCTTCTCCCTGCGGTGGCTTCTCTTCCTGCAAGTCACGGGTTCCAGGTGAAGAGCTTCAGTGGTGGAGGTGCCTGGGTTCCGTACTTGCCGTCTCCAGGCTCTGGAGCACGGGCTCGGAAGTAGTGGCCCAAAGCCTTAGTCGCTGCACAGCATGTGGGGTCTTCCCAGGCCGGGGGTCGAGCCCGTGTCCCCGGCCTTGGCGGGCGGATTCCTATCCGCTGTACCCCCAGGGAATCTCTATATAGAGATTCTTACTGTAAAAGTTTTAAAAAATGTGCTACTTACCATGGTTGAAAGCATAACCAACACAGGATGAAACAGAACCCCTCAGTGTGAATTTCTGGATGATCCCTTAAGCCATCAGAGAAGGGGAAGAACAAAGAAACACTTCTTTAATTCAGGCTTTGGACATGGTGGGTTTTGGAAATAGCAGAGTTTCACCGTTCTGAAATTCATTAGCTAGCTATGAATTTGCCTCCTTTATATTATCTATCAGAAACTGACCCTTATATCAAAATTTCTCAAAAAAGTAGTCGTGGAAAAAGCTTTTGAGACTGATTTCTTGGCATCCCCCTGCCTTTCTCTTTTGATTTCTGAAAACCGCTTTGCTGTGTCCAGAGCTGTGCTGATTAGGTTGCATATTTACTCTGATACGTACACACATTGCCGTGTGGCATCACTGTCCAGTGTAATCCCAAAGAAAAACAGGGAGTGGGGGGATGGCGAGGTGGTTGATCTGGGATTGACTAAAATAAATTTATCTCAGCTTTTCAAAACACTGCGTGAGCACAATATAATTCACTTGGACAACTGTGGAATGAAACTCTTGTTTTAGCGGCCATTAGATATTTCATGGGAACTGACGGCACAGGAGAAGAATTTATGGTAAAGATGCTTTGGCAGTTGAGAGAATTTGAGGTAGCATTTACATCACCAACTGAAATACAGTTAATTTTTTCCCAAGGTGACCTTATAGCCTGACTTCTGTGACTGAGGGATTGATCTCTTGGCAAGTCTTTGTGAAATAACACCACAGAAAGGAAAGTTATGTGCGTACATCCGGCTTTGAATTTATTTTGTAAGCTTTCTTTACAGGGTGGGTATAATCTTGTTCTGTACAATTAACAAAAACTGTAGCTATACTTTGTCTTGAAGCACTTTCTCAATTTCCAAAAACAATGCCCACCACAGAAAGAGCCTTTCTTTCTTTGCATACACATTTCTATTAATGTCATCATTGCATTTGACTCTTTTATGAGGCCCTTTTGGTCACATCAACAGTTCGTTCCAATCTATCTATCTTAACTTCTGGCTTCATCTGCAGAATTTGTGTGGTTAGTCTGATACACATGCATATAAATTGCCTGGGGTTCAGCTTTCTCAGTCTTGGGACTAAATATGCTGCAGTAGGCTGAGCTGATGGATGTAGCTTTTCAGCAATATTGATGTTTCTACCGTTGAGTATAAATCTTTGCATGCCTTGGTTTGCATTTTCATATTCATGTGCAGTTCTTGACCACTGGTTTTCAAACGGCTTCATCTCTCAAAGAAAGCTCTGTGTTGAGTAGAAAGACAAAGAAAATTGTTCTACCTCACCCACTGCTCTTCTGCCCACTCACAACAACAAAAATCATGAGCACAAGTCTTTTGCCAAATGTGAGTAGTGACAGTTCACAAACTGATTACATTCTCATGGCTTATTGTGAAGTCAGCTTGTGATTTTGTACTTGGAGTGTGTTTTCTAGTGGGAGAAAATAAAGAATAGATGAGCCCATTGAAACTTTTAACCCATAACATTCCAGCATTTAACATTCCAGTTTTATTTGTAACTTAAAGCTTAACCTTCCCCCCATGTTTCCCTGTGGAAAAATGTCCTTAATTCTGCTTTAGAATTAAACATAAATGTTTCTTTCTTAACCTCAGTAGATGGTCACCTATCTCCACCTGTGTATTCTGGGGCAGTGGATCAGGCAGAGTTCTTAGATAGATGCAGTAGAGACTGGCTGAATGGTTTACACAGGAAAGTAATTTGTTGAGAAGATAGTGGGTAGTTTCTAGAACTGCTGGAAGTTGGGAACAGGATGGAGCAATTAGACACTACGCAGCCAGATTCATAGCCAAGGTCATATGCTATGATTAGTTCAATGCAGGCTGGACTCTTATCACAGATCCTGAACACAGGATCTTGCTAGTTTACACTGACCACACCCCTGGGACTAGACTTTTGCTACCAGATCTGTCGCCTTACCGACCTCGGGGCACTAGATGTTGCCCTCACCTATGGTAATTTACTCCTGCCTCTGGGTCCAGCTCTCAATGCAGGGCTGGCCAAAACCAGGTCCCATGCCTTAGCTGCAAGGGAGTCCAGGAAGGTCCAGCCATTTTTGTCTCTGTGTTGAAAGATGTGTCTTTTCAACACTCATATGATGAGAAATTTCCCGAATATAGGAAAAGAGTTCTGATGTTGAACATTCTCCCTTCTTCTTCCCTCTATAAGGACAAATCTTCACTGTAAGAAAGCACAGTTGGATCTCTGGTAGATGAGGAGCAGACAACATGTTTATCCATTTGCAGCTGTGGTTAATGATGCTATGATCACAAAGATGGAGGAGCCCCTCTTGTGCTGTGGTATCCAGGGACCTTTCACCACATGTTGACAATTTATGTGTAACTGATCTCTCATGGAGTGCTCCTTACTAGTTTAAGGTGAAATGCATTCAACTGAATTTTTTAACAATTTGATTAACTAGGAGTAGACTAAGATTATGTTTGTTTTTTTTAATTTATAGTATAAAGTGAAACTTCACCTTATCAATTTGTCTTTGATTAGGTGGTTTATATATTTTATTCATAACTTTATACCCTTTTAAAAATGTACTTTTTGTTTGCAGTAATATTGGGTTGGCCAAAAAGTTCATTTGGGTTTTCCGTAAAATCATATAGGAAAACCTGAACTAACTTTTTGATCAACCTAGTACATGTATATAGGTTACAAGTTCCTGCTCGCATACTTGCTCTATCATTTCCTGTTTCTCAGAAGCAACTGCTTTCAATTCAGTTAGCATTTCTTCTGATATTTACTTCCATGTAGCTAATATCTTTATATTGATATTTCTAGAATTTTTTTTTCCATTTTTAGACATTAAATATTGAGTTTCTACAAAGGAAGAGAAGGAGTTAGCTTTCCTTTATACTCCTTCCCTCAAATACCTGCTTCTCACTCTCTGAGATAGTTGTATCTCCGTAAATATTTTCCGTAGCCGAGCTATGCAGTGTAACGTGGCTTTGTTTTCTTTTCTGTCCAGCATGTTTAAAAAATCTTTGTGTGTTTTTTTTTTGGCTTTCCATTCTATTTCTGTGCTACTTATTCATCCCCAAATTCTCAAATAAGGTCAGACGCAACGGCTGGGCTCTCACTTCTGTGTGTGTGTGACGTTTTTCCGGGAGCCTTCTGTTTGCCTGCTCCCTTCTGGACTGTTTGCTCTTGAGGCCTTAGGCACAGCTGCTGACCTGGAACTTTCCTTTACTGCCACGTTGGGAATTCTTGATTGACCTGTTTACTGAAGAGCATCTCTTCTAGTTTCCTTTTTCTTTGACGGTGGGGGGCGGGGGGGGGGGGCGGGCGGGCACTGCCCACTTGCTTCTGGAGAGAGAAGAGTGTATATGATGTAATTTTTTTGAGATCTGGCATGTGTGAAGATATCACTTAGCCTCTCCTCACATATGATTGATACAGAATTTAAAGTTGGAAATGATTTTCCCCGAGACTTTTGGAGTCCTTGCTTCATTTTCTTCCACTTCCAAATTTGCTCTTGAATTGTTGGATGCTTTTCTGAGTATGGTTATTTTATGTGACCTTTTTTTTTTTTTTTCTTATGTAGGGGGTAGCTTGTAGAATCTTTTACTTTTAATCCCCTAGTGTTTCATATAACGTGCCTTGGTGTGTAACTTTTTTCATCCATGATGATTGTTTTTGCAGGAGGTAGTGGATGGTAATTTTCTTACCACTGTTTTCTGTATTCTCTTTTCTGAAACTTACTTGTCAGACACGCTGGAACTTTTGTATTTTCCCTCCAACTTCCTTATTGTTTAAAAAAAAAATTCCTGACCTCTATCCTTCTCTTATTTTTTTTTTGTTGTTGTTCTACTCTTGGGGAGCACTTATCTCTATTATCTTCTGTCCCTTCTATGATCTTTAATTTCCGTGATCACAATATTAATTTCTAGCAGCTCTTTCTTGTTCTCACAATATTTCTATTTTAAAGCATCTTATTCCTTTTTTCTTTATGGGTGCAAATATCTTTTTAATAATGGATAGGAAGTGTTTTCCATTTTCAGGAGCCCCCTTTCTCCCTGGTTTTGGTAACTGTAGATCTCTTTTCTTGGGCTGGTTAGAAATCCAGCAAATGAAGTTATTTCCATTCGGAGTGTATGCTTTTGCTCAGTCCTCTGTTTCAGAATGGCGCTCCACTCAGCCACTCCTCCCTGTGGCCCTGAGTCCCAAGCTTCACGGCTCAGGATGGATCTGGAGGTTTACTCCTTAAAATGTCCTACAAGCAGTTCTCCAGCTTTCACTGCTGCCTCCATGCTGCCTTCTCCATTCATGCCCCCGCTTTAGATGTAACTGTGCCTGGACTAGTACTTTTCTAGGGATCTGTGCCCCACATTCTACCTGTCAGTTCTACCAGTACACATTTAGTTTTGTCTGTCCCTCTCTGAAAATTCACTCATCATTAGCTCATCTGCTTTCCATTTTCCAAAAAATTTTCCCATCAATTTCCCCCTCTTCCATTCTCTTGTGAGTTTATCCCTGACTCTTATTTAGTGGAATCTGGAGGGAATGTAGTTAAGAACATAATTGTAATCCACCACTCAATCCTGAAAATCCCTAATCATTAACTTTTCAAGTTTGGTCTTCCTACCTAGAGTTTGCCAAATCCATTAAAAAAAAATGTTTTTTTAAAGAAAACTGTTGTTTACCTTCACTTGGTAGAATTAATACTTCTCTGTTTCAGATACCTCATGTTCTTTGTTGACAAATCAAGACTGAGAGCATGCAGAGCTTCTGAGAGGAAACATTTCTAGTCGAAGGTTCCTGTTTTCATCATCATCAGTAAAGAGTACCAGGCATCTGTTTTGTGCTAAAGCTTCCTAGAAGTGTTGCTGCCTCCGGAGCAACAAGCAGGAAGTACTTCTGCCCTTAAAACCAAAAATAGATGCTCTTTCTCATTATCATAGCTTAAAAGATCATCTTTTTTAATGAGATGGACGCATCCCTTGTGGTTTGCATAGATTTAATGATCAGATTATTTAATGCAGAGCTTGGAGAAAAATAGGTCTGGTGAGACAGATTATGGAAATTTTCCTGAAAGTTAAAGCAGCATCAACTTTGTTCTTTTTCTTTCCATAAATCTTTTTACCTCTTCTTTTCTCTTTTATTTTTCATTTACTATTTTTGATGGTACCTTAATTTATTAAAATTAATAAAATTTTAACATGTTGGTACATATACATAATTTTCACTATTTTAACTTCAAAAGATCATCACTAAGGAAGAAAAAAATTATTTGCAAGAAGATTTGGATGTGTCAGGATTTAAGTATACAGTATATAGTTTTTGTTTTTGTGTGTGTTTTTTTTTTTTATTTGCTTTTATTATTTGGAGGCTAATTACTTTACAATATTGTAGTGGCTTTTGCCATACATTGACATGAATCAGCCATGGATTTATGTGTGTTCCCCATCCCAATCCCCCCTCCCAGTATATAGTCTTAAGTTGCTTTTGACAACTCTATTGTATGTTAATGTGTTGGTAGTCAGAAGGAGAGAAGTGGCTTCTTTGCTGATTTTAGGAAGTTCTGTTTGTGTTTTGAAAAGTGGAGCAAGGGAAAATAAAGGGAAGAATAAGGGAAATAATGTATATGAAAGTGCCATGTAAATTGCTAAATAACATAAAGATGGTAGTTACTATTATTGCAGTGATATAACTTCCAGTGAGAAAGCAAAGATTTAATAAAGAAAAATGGGAAAGGGAGAAAAGAAATCACTTGAATTAAAAAAAAGTAAAGAAATAAAGTGGGAATATCATAATTCTGGGGAGCGGGCAGAATTTTTTTACAGTCTGGTTTTTTTAACCTGAAAGTGCAATAATACTTGTACTTTCTGGTTAAACAGTTATGTTGAAAACATTTTATTAACAGGGGCTTTCCTGTAGCTCCGAGGGTAAAGAATCTGACTGCAGTACAGGAGACCTGTGTTCAGTCCCTGGGTCAGGAAGATCCCCTGGAGAAGGAAATGGCAACCCACTCCAGTATTCTTGCCTGGAGAATCCCATGGACAGAGGAGCCCTGCGGGCTACAGTCCATGGGGTCGCAAAGAGTCGGACACAACGAAGCGACTAACACATGCGAAGAAAGGTTGTTGAAAACAATTTGGGAAGAGGATCTGATCATATGATGTGGTAAGAGTTGGATAGAAACCACCAGCAGTTGAGTTTCTCAGCTCTAAATAAAGATCTGTGTGTCATAGGGCATTAGCAACTGTGTTTCCATTTAATTAAGGTTTCATTCACATTTGCTTATATTGTTGTTTGTTGTTCTTCATACCTTTGCAAGATAGGCATCATTAACCCATTTTACAGATGGGTGTAGAAGGCTAATTGACTTGCCTGAAGCTACTTATCCAGTGGCAAAGCCCTCCCTTCTCCGGGTTTTGAGTTTATTTACACATTTCCACAGATACTTCACATCAGAGCAGTTGATTTAGTTGTGTTCCTGGATATTCAACTTACTACATGTCTCTAAAGGAAGTCCTTGTTAAATAACCGTGTATGTGTGTGTGTGTGCGCGCGTGTTAGTCACTAAGTCGTGTCCAACTCTGCGACCTTATGGACTGTAGCCCACCAGGCTCCTCTGTCCATGGAATTCTCCAGGCAAGAATACTGAAGTGGGTTGCCATTCCCTTCTCCAAGGGATCTACCCAACTCAGGGATTGAACCCAAGTCTTCTGCATTGGAGGCAGATTCTTTACCCCTGGTCCACCTGAGAAGCGTCATAACAACTGTAGGAGGTAAATATTACTATTATTTCCACTTATGAATAAGGAAACTGAGGCATGGTCACTTACTATTAACACCCCAGGGCACATTTTGAGTTTGGATGTGTTTCTACTAAAGGACTTCCTGTGAGTCTTAAGGAATTAGGAGTTGAATTCTATAAGAACCAAGGAATAAACAAAAAAGACATCTTGGCTGCCCTAGTATGGGTTCAGAATGTGAACTGTGTCCTTCAAAGCTTATCTGGAACTTGGTATTTTAAGTTTTAGTTCTCTTAGGCTTTTTAATTTTATTTGGTTTCCAGACTCATAGCTGACTTGAGGAAGGGAAAGATTGATACTTGAACAGTAATGAAACTCACCTCCTGATAGCCAGGGAGAGGAGATAACCAAACTTGGCAGGCAAAACCTCTCCCCAAAATGTAACATGCACGACCCTTGAGTGGAGGAGCAGACATCCCTCTTGCTCCGGCCGCTCTGGGTGGGGTCAGTGGGTTACCAGCAGCACCCACATAGAGCCAGCCTTTCACCCTGCCCCTCTGTCCCGTCCATCATCTTCCACTCAGCCTGACTCCACTTAGCCCGAGACCTGGATCTGTGGCTCAGATTTCACCTTTGTTCTCCTTTTTCTTGGTGTTTGAATTTCAGCAGCCTCTTCCTTTTGGTTCCCAGAGTGTCCTGTTGCTTTGGTAGGAACTCCCCATCCAGCTCATGCTGGTAGAGACTGAAGATCTTGTTAGTATCCACCGGGCCCCCGTCTTTTCCTCAGCCAGTGTTTCTCGTGTTCTAATAGAGCAAGATAATTGATAGTCATATTGATGATTCTGTGCCACCAGAGACTAATCGTTTTCTGGACTCTCTGAGAAGGCATTATCTTTTAGGAGGAAAAAAAAAAATCCAATATGATTGAAATGAAACCCATTTTATTACTTAAATGGGTCGTCTTTTAGCTATTATGAAAATCTTCATCATTATCATGTCTTACTCCTTGAGGTTTCTAAAAAGCAGAAGTTATACAGTATTATAATGCAGGGTGGTACCAGAGAATTATGAGTTATAGAATTTAGCATAATCAACTTTCTAGTAGCTTGAACCCTCTTTCATAGCAAAGAAGATGTTACATTGAACAAAGCCCTTTAGGAAAATATTTCGCTTACAAATTTGTCTTTTAGGGCAGTAGCAGCAAGTACTTAAGTAGAGTGGTTATGTTATCATAAAATAGTTAGAAAGGGAGATAGCAGAACAAGTGGTTGTTGACGTGGAATGTTTATTTCGGAGAGAATTCTTGGCATTTTTGCCACATGTCAGCATAATAAGAATTTGGGGGAGAGAAGGGAAGCGTTAATGTATTTGTTGAGGATTAATGTCCCTGTAGAGAGCATCTGTGTTAGTGAATATATTATGGATTGTATCATAAATGTAGTGATTAGAAAGTTGCACCCTAAACACTTCGTGTACTGGCATAAGTATTCCTTTCCTCTCCTTGGTGGCTTGCATTCAAGTGAATAGTGTATTGTTCATCCTGGTCTCCTGGATTCCTTTTTTCTGGTTTTGAATAATCAGTTAACTTTTGGCTGTGCAGGTTTTGCTCTCGTTGCCGCGAGCAGGGGCTGCCCCCTCGTTGCGGTGCTCTGCTTTCTCACTGCGGTGACTTCTTGTTGCAGGCTCTGGGGTACTCAGACTTCAGGAGTTGCAGCGCAAGGGCTCAGTAATTGTGGCTTGTGGGCTCCTGAGCACAGGCTCATTCGTTGGGGTCATGGGTTTAGGTGCTCCACAGCAGGTGGGATCTTCCCGGAACAGGGATCGAACCCGTGTCTCCTGCATTGGCAGGTAGATTCTTCACCACTGAGCCACCAGGGAAGCCCTGGTCTCCTAGATCCTTAATCAAGAATAGAAAAACGGATGGCAGTGTTCTAGATCTGTTTCCTTCTCGATATATTGCTGTTCAGATGGGCGGAGACAGAGTCAGTGTTTCAGGACCGAGTGACCGAGTGATTTTTTAACAGTTCAGAAGCGTGGCACAGAGTGCGTTCTAACAGACAAAACAACCACCTACAGTTCCTTACTTTTGGGGACTAAGTCCTTAAAGTTGTCTCCAGACAATACCACAGTGTGCTTCTTGTCGTGTGTGAAATGTGTTCACTGTGATCGGCGATGCCTCAGAGCTGATGTGCTGTAAAAGAAGTGAGATGATGAATAATACAAATACATGTCGGGATCAGAATTTTCCAGGAAGCGAGACTTGATTATCTCATTAGGGTCTGTTGCCCCAGTGGGCTGAGCTGAGCGGGTGGCCGTGTGGATGAGCAATAGCAGGAGAGGCACCCTGCTGTTGAGAGTAATGATGTTCTGTCCTCGGTGAAGGATAACAAAGAAGGCGGAGGGATGTAAAGTGGGCAGTTTCTATTTCTTTGTATGCACAAAATGTTCGCACCTACTTATTTTCCCTTTTAAGAGGCATATTGTTTTTCATGATTTCTGAACTGTCTTACTTACACAATATTTATTTATGAGTTCCTAAAGAGTTTCTTCTGTGAAGAGCAAAGTCGGTGCAATTAAAAGCGATTTGCAGCTTGACTCTGACATCAGGGTGGGAAAGGAAGGAATAGAAAGAGTAATTCTGTCCTCACCATTTAATTGGCCTCTTTATCTCCGGGTTGTGAGAACTCTTCACTTATGTATTGGTTTATCGATTGATTCCATATTTATGGACTGTTTGCTGTATCCCCTGTGCCCCAGGGATGCGGAGATGGGTGGCACAGTCCGTAGGCATCGATGGCTCTGGAACCTTCTCTGTCCTGGCTGACTTTAAGGATTAATCATGTGTTTATCTACAATTCTGAAATTCTGTCATCCTCCAACGATGGCTGGTAGATATGGTCATGTAACCAAAACAGGCTAGTTCTGGAGCAGCCTTGGAGTTTGTGAGATCACAAAGGTTGCTCGGAGAACAGAAAAGCTGCTTTAGACTTTCTAATAATAAACCTGCTACGCTTGGCATTGTTGGAGCTCTTTTCAAGAGCCGAGTTACTCCACCCACTTCTAGGCTCGCCAGAAGCTGAGGTGGAAGCGTGGGCAGGAGCCTGGAGCAGGGTGACATCTTCAGGGACATTTCAGTGGGGAGTCACGGGCAGGTGCCAGCTCCAGTCTCCCCCTCTTGCCTTTTCTTTGAGGTGCCTGACTTCACTCTCGTTAGATTGGTCATGTTAGAAGGTGTCCGAATGGAAGCATCTTAAGAAGCCTGTAGGGCAGTGGGTCGTGGTTTCACTTAATGAAACTATGTGTAAATCTTTGGAAAGGTTGGCCCTGAGATCAAAAATCATTTTAAGAAGGGCGTTCGTCTGAATCTTCTGCCCCTGTGCTGTTTCTTTCAGCACTAGTATGTTCTGCTGTGGATGTGCTGATCTTGCAAACGCCCCTTCCTGTCTTGATTCGTACTGGCTGTGTTTATTTACCTGAAAACAGGGTTAGGCTACTTTAATTTTAGAGGATAGCCCAATACCAAGATTTTCAAGATCTGTGGCATCAAACCATTTGTGTGTCAGCTTATCCTTAGCAAAGAGCCTTGGCAACTATTTTGTCTACAGTGTTGATGTCATTTGGTCCATTGCCTCTAATATCCCACCAATGCTGTTACCGTCAAACTTACTATAGCCAGCTTTGTTTTATTCCTTTAGTTGTAACATTCTCTAATGTCAGAGGGTTGTGGATTCCTTCACCTGTCTGGCTGACCCCTTACCCACCTCCTCTGGGTCACTAGCCTGTTCTTACCGCTCCCTCTTGAACTCTCACCCTCTCTCTCTCTACTGATCCCTTCAGCTAATCCGTGGACTCCCATTAGCACCAGTCTCTTCCAGCAACTGTTCACTCTCCTTTCTCTTCTCTTACTTGCTCTGTTATCTCTGCCTCCACCACCTTAGTGAAACCACCTTCAATCGAGGTGGCCCGTGACTGCTGAAGTGTCAAATCCAAAGCTGTATTTTTCAT
Source organism: Cervus canadensis (assembly GCF_019320065.1). Lineage (NCBI taxonomy): Eukaryota > Metazoa > Chordata > Mammalia > Artiodactyla > Cervidae > Cervus > Cervus canadensis. The sequence goes on from NC_057404.1 coordinate 6,281,747, forward strand.
TTATCTTTAATTATCTCATTGTCTTCCATGGTACCTCTCTGACTTTCTTCTTTGGTCTTTTTCCTCTCCCCATTCTATCATTGTGTTCTCTGGCCTTCTGCTTTTAGCACTAATCCTCCAGTCATCTCTCTCTACCCGTATTCCTTCAGTGATCTCACCCGCAAATCTAATTTCTGCTACTGCCTATGTAATAACCACTTTTATGTTTTGCTCAGGTTTCTTTGCCAACCCTCACACTCAAAAACATCTGGAAGTCCTCACCCGGATCTTCTACATCTCAATTTCTAATGCACAAACTAAGCCCATTGTCTTCCTTATTAAACTTGTCCATTCACTAGTATTCTCTACCTCTATCGTCACTATCATCCACCCTCCTGGAGTCAAGTACCACGTTGTTCTGCTTTTAGTGTCTGGATGGTTCAAGTCCTAACCCTTCTCCCCTTTTTCCTTCCCCGCCTACCTCCGTGCCCTAATTTTGCCCGTTCCTCTCCTACCTGACACCCAGACTGGCCCACTGGTCTCCTTGCCTCTGCTCTGCCCTCTGTGAATCCACCCAGTGATGTGTCTGAGGCTCAGATCTGAGCCGTTTGTGGCTCTCTGCAGCCGGTTCAGAGGTTTAGAATGTGTGTACAAGGTTGCGGTCTGGCCCCAGCTTCTTTCCTGGCTTCACCCGGGAGAGTCTAGCAACGCTGAATTACACTGCGCAGTCTCTTCCTTCTGCCTTTTCCGTTGTCCGCTCTCCCACTCCCAGCCTGGCCAAGTCCTGCTCAGCCCGAGGACATGCTAGGCATCCCTTGTATTTGGAAGTCTTCCCTGCTTCTCTGGAAGCAGGGCTTCCATTTCCGGGCTGCTTGCCATGAATCCGAGTCACTGTGTGCATCCCATTGCCCTTTGGGGATCATTTCTGTGTGTTTCTCGGTCCCAATAGACTTTGCTTTCCTTAAAGACAGAAACAGTGTCTTATCTCTGTAGCTCTCAAGCCTAGCACAGTGCTTCGCATATAGGAGGCGTCCAGCGAATGATTTTTAAGTGAAAAATTGATAAGGACAGTGAATCAATTTGTCTACAAAACTGGGCACAAGTAATCCATGCAGAGTAGTACCTTTACAAGGGGGCACAAGTGGGGCTTCCGGGGTGCTGATAATGTTCTGGGTTTTGATCGGGTGTGTTCAGTTTAGGAGAATTCATTGAGCTGTCCATGTGTGGTATGTGTCATTTTCTGTATGTTTTACTTCAATGAAAAGTTTAAAAAAAATTAGATATTTTTGTTGCTTAATACAGAAAATCTCATGTCTCCTTTCAAGCTTTTCAAGTTTTTATAGGTATGAGTTTAGATGTGACAGCAAAGAGCCAGGCTAGTGCTATTCCTTGATGTGAAGAATCCTGAGATGAGAAAGCATCAGCGTGGGTGGGGTCGTCTGGTCTTCTCAAGAGGGCCAGTGAGGGCCAGCACTGATGGACAGACTTGTGGTCACCTGTGCTTCTGTTACACTCAATAGAGGGACCACATGCTAATTATCAGCATGCTCTGGGCCTTCCGGCAGTGGCAGGGAGACTTCATCTTGGATGTGACCATGAATAATTCATCAACCTGGTTATCTGGAAATTTGTGGTCATCATTAGCATTTTAATGAAAAAAAAATGCAATCATTATCCTAAATCTGTTTTTTTTTATTTCTGCTTTTTTTTCTTCTTTTTGTCTCCCTCCCGTAACAGCTTAACCATCTCAGTCTTTCCTGAGTACTTGGAAACTGCCGGGGTCCCTGACAATGTGCTGACTGGTCGTCGCTATGGGCAGACGGTACCCAGAGGCTCACTGTCATCCAGGCAGCTCATGTACGTATGGGATTTGTCTCTCTCTTTTTTCCCCCCTTTGATTTTCCCTGTCGAATATGGCAGGGTACTGAACTGCTGTTGAAGGTTAATAAGATATACATGAGAGTATTCAGAAATGCAGGAGAATGGATTGCTCTAGGGTAAGTTTTTAATATTGAATGATGGGAAATGTTATCTAAATTAGGGTTTTTATAAATCAGTGGCCCTATAAGACAGACTAGAAGTGTGTATCAGCAGTCTCTCTTTTCTGTTTCAGTATATCCACTTACACATAGTTTTTTTTTTTGCTTGTTTGTTGAAGCTTTCCTTTTTAATGCAATATACAACATTTGAAACAATAGCAATGCCATAAATTATAAACACTTCCCAGTGACTTAAAAAATAGCTTTGAAATAAAAAAATTCATGGACCCAGAAGAGGTCCTCAGGGTATGTCATGGTTGAATACATGTTGGCGAGAGTCCCCAACTCGAATATCTTACCATTCTCCACAGGAGGAAAGTGTTGATTCCCCCAGTGATGACTTACTGTGTCTCACAACAGTTCCTTTTTCCAGTATTAGTCTTTTGGGAATGTCCACAAACGCAGCCTTTTCCTGTTTGATCCCACTCTGATTAACTTAGGAGAAAAATGGTCATTGTACATTTAATGATCTCTTATTTCTATAAAGTATATTCTGTCTCAGACTTATTTGTTTCCCCCCCTTTAGTCTCTAAACCTTAGGCCAGCTCTTTAGGTATTTACTTATTTACTTATTTATTTATTTGCATCCCTTTGGACCTCTGGAATTTTGGCTTCAAATCAGGGATGTGTGTTGGGTCATTCCTCGGAATACTTGTGCTCCCCATCCTTCCGTAGTTATGTTTATTCATAGTCACCCTTAAGCCCCATTTCCTTGCACATTTCTCTGCCCTTTTTTTTTTTTTTCCTTCATAGAAAAGTTAGAACCACCCTCAACCCTTCCCCCAGACAGTTGCTTCTAAAATAAGCCAGGTCATCAGAAGAAGCAGCGGAAGGGAGAGCTGACAGCCTCAGACCAAGCTCGCCAGCGGTAGAGCCCCTGGGTGGGAGCCATGGCCTTTGCACCTCCACTTTCATATCCTTCAAGGGCATCCCTGTACTACCCTAAAATCAGCGATTTTCACAGTGAACATAATCAGAGAAAGCTTGCCCTTGTGATACTCTGAAACGGAGATTGGCAAAGGGTGGCCCGTGAGTTCAGATCCAGCCCATTCCTGTTTTTGTAGGGGCTGACAGAGATTTTCATGTTTTTGAACGGCTACCTGCCTAAGCTGTGGTTTTTGCCTCTTGGCCCTCAGAGCCTGAAATGTCTACAGTTTGACCTGTTAAGAAGAAATTTTGCCTATCTCTGTTATAGAAATACTTTGAAGGCATGTACTACGATTGAACCATATGAACTTGCTAATATCCAACTGTTTTTGACCTACAAAATTGCTGATTGCTTATGTGGTGGTTTAGTCGCCACATGATGTCTGACTCTGTGGCCCCATGGACTATAGCCCGCCACGCTCCTCTGGCCGTGGAATTCTCCAGGTAGGAATACTGAAGTAGGTAACCATTCCGTTCTCCAGAGGATCTTCCCCAGCCAGGGACTGAACCTGAGTCTCCTGCATTGCAGGCGGACTCTTTACCAACTGAGCCACCAGGGAAGCCCATGATTGCTTATGGTTCAGTCTAAGCTATTTCGAGGAAATTCTTCCTTTAACATGGTTAAAATTTTAAAATTTGGGTTCTTGGAGCAGAAGGAGTGAGTTACCTTGGAAAATTCACAGGTGTTGGCCTGCTCGTCTGGGCCAAGCCCAGGAGGGTGTGATCAAGGCCTCGAGGGCCGTCAGTGTGCCGGGCCCCGCACTGCTCACCCGCCCTGGCTGTCCTGCCCTTCCTTCTCTCCCGCTCACGGGGTGGACATTTCCTCCCTTTCTTAAGAAATGGCCGTAAGCTTCCACAGTACTAGGCACATACGATCATTTCTTCTGGCCTTCTCTCCTTGACTTCCTCTGTTCTCAGTGATGAAAGAGGTGGCTTTTGTTTGTTCTCCTGTTCTGTGCCACTCTCTGTGTCCTGAATTTACTAGAGATTCTCCACTTCAAGTGGGATATGCTCTGGAAAGTTCATATTATCATCCTCAAAACTGAGGCTTGAAGCCACAAAGTAACTTGACCGTGTAGAGTTGCAGTGTGAGCCTCGATTTACTGCCTTCTGCTTGTGTCCTCTCCTCCCGCCAGACTTGCTGGTGACCCGGTCATCACTGGGGTGATCACTTGTTTAGATATTGTCCACTTCTCTGTTCCCCACGCCATATCTTTTAGTAATCTGGTCTTAGAAACCTAGAAGATTCAGTCTCAAATCTCCTTTTTTTATCCATTATTTGAACCCAGTTACTACAGGTAATCTGAAGGCCCTCAGAGAGAACTTCATAGAGAGAGAGTATAATAATATAGTAACAGTGCTTTAAAGATCATGCAAGTAATATATGTTTACTATAGAAAAATTTAATTTAATTTTTATTTTATATTGGGAGACAGTTGCTCTTCAGTGTTGTGTTAGATTCTGGTGTACAGCAGAGGGAACCAGTTATGCATATACACAGAAATCCATCCTTTCTCAGATTGGTCTCCCGTGTCGGTAATCACAGAACACTGCACAGAGTTCCCTGCGCTCTGCAGTATTATCTAGTTTACATACAGTAGTGTGTTTGCATTGATTATTTTATATATAGTAGTGTGCATGTGTTAATCCCAAATTCCTAACTTATCCCTCCCCGCGTCTTTCCCCTCTGGTAACTAGAAGTTTGTTTTCTAAGTCTCTGAGTCTGTTATTGTTTTGTAAATAAGTTCATTGGTGCCAGATTTTTAGATTCCACATATAAGTGATATATGATGTTGGTCTTTGTCGTCTAACTTCACTTAGCATGATAGGTTCATCCCTGTTGTTGCAAATGGCCTTATTTCATTCTTTTTTTTATAGCTGAGTAATGCATGGGTGCTTAGTTGTGTCCAAATCTTTGTGACCCCGTGAAGTGCAGCCCACCAGACTCCTCTGTCCATGGAAGTCTCCAGGCAAGAATACTGGAGTGGGTTGCCATTTCCTTCTCCAGGGGATCTTCCCAACCCAGGGATCGAACCCCCACCTCTTGCAACTCCTGTGTTGGTAGGCAGATTCTTTACCATTTCGCCACCTGGGAAGCTCATGGCTGAGTAATATTCCATTGTGTATATACATCATGTCTTCTTTAGCCATTCCTGTGTTGATGGACATTTAGGTTGCTTCCATGTCTTGGCTATTGTAAATAGTTGTGCAGTGAACTTTGGGGTGCATGTATCTTGTAGAATTAGGGTGTTCTCTAGACATATGCCCTGAAGTGGGATTGCTGGATCATATAGTAACTCAAGTAGCCTTTAAGTCTTCAAAGCTTCAGCTTTCTCCACTGACTCTGATTTCCATTTTCAGTTCTGGCCAATGATTTATTTCTCATGATTTTGACTTGTTTTCTTTGTATTTAAAAAGTTGTTAGATCTTATTCAGTTTTTTCATGTATTTGAAACAGGCAGTCTTTTTATCATCTTTGCTTACTGTATTGACTAGAAACTTTACCGCTGCAGTCTGATTAAAGGATTTTTAAGCCTTTTGAATCATCTGATTATAATCCCTGATTTCCGTAGAACTTTAAATAGAAATAGGTGATAAATAAATATTCCTTCAGTGGATGGGTGTTCTGTGGACCCTTTTACTGAGTTGCCTTGCATCTGGGTAACCACACTTGGGTAGTTTAGTGAACTGCAGTCTCAATGACGGACACCTCATTCTTCGTGGAATACCACCTTCCGTGCACAACTCGAAATCAGTAGGTTAGGCTCTAGGTTGTCAGATGTTATGTGAACCGAAGCTGTGAAATTGTTTTATGAGGCCTGTCTCCTAACAGTATTTTTAGGTTATTTATAAATACAGAAACATATTTCATGTCCTAGTAAGTAAGGGTCTATCTTGACTTTACGAGTAATAAAGAAAGGTTGCTTCTATATATTTATCTTTCTCTGAAGAAGAATCATCCAAAGTTCAGTCGTCCAAGTTAAAATCCCTTCTCTAAATTTTTTTCTTTTTAAAAAAATCCTTCTCTCATCTGTTTCTTCTGAGCTAGAGATTTGAGGTCTTGTTTTGTTGTCATTAAAAAAAAAAAGTTCTCCTTTTACGAGGATGCTGTGGATCTAGTGCTTTCCTCTGCAGGAACAGGGAGAAGGGAGCGAAGTAGCCTCACGTCAGGTCTTCAGTGTTAGGAGTCAGCATCCTGGAAGGCAGCCCGCCTGGTGTCTCTGCCAGCTGCAGAAGGAGACCCTGAAAAACACAGCAGGATAGTTCTTGGAGAGCTGAGTATGCGTCCCTTTTCTATTTCCAAACACTGGCTTTGTTGCTGCAAGGGAACCTGTTGGTAGAGTGTAGTGAGTACCTGCATTTCTAGGATAACTGTAGGGGTTCTGAGCAGCCTTTTCCTCACACCCCATGTGAAGAGGATTGGGTTGGTGGGGATGGATAGCCTTCTGGATACATGGGTAGGCTTTGACTCAGGGAGAGATAAGAAGGGTGTGTTATCCTTGGGGAGGTGGCCACAGCACTTTCTGCCAGGGGAGTGACTGGGTGAAAATGTCCCAGCCAGACTGGGGCTTCCCTGGTAGCTCAGACGGTAAAGCTAGTCTGCCTACAATGTGGGAGACCCGGGTTCGATCCCTGGGTCGGGAAGATCCCCTGGAGAAGGAAATGGCAACCCACTCCAGTATTCTTGCCTGGAAAATCCCATGGGCTGAGTATCCTTGTAGGCTACAGTCTAAGGGGTCGCAAAGAGTCAGACACGACTGAGCGACTTCACTTTCTTTCACTTTCTGGGAGCCTCTGGAAAGGAAAGAACAGAAGTGAGCAACTTTATGGGGCAATTTTGAAGCCAAAGCAAATAGAATTGTTTTTCCAGGTTTCTTGGACATTGGCTCGTTGATGCAAATTTGGAATTGTTCTTTGGGGAAGTGTACTTGGGTGAACTGAATGAAGGTCATGAAAACCAGCGTGGAATGAAACCCATAGAATTCTGAAAGGAATGACTTGGTATATATCAGACTCACGAGATAGGTCTGTTTGTTGTTAGCATCTGTACCTTCTAGACCTTCCTTGTATGAGAATGTGGATGGATGGATGGATGGATAGATATAGAGTATATAGAAATAGAAACTAGCAAGCTATTTGAAGAGTCTGTTAAGAATGTTTTGTTAAAGCTATATTTAGACTTTTTAGTCATTTTCTCTCTCTCAGTTTTATGGAAAATACTTAAATCCATGGGCTTACTCTTGATTTCTCCTTTGAATTCTTTCTTGGGACTGTCCAATTATGGGAAAGTTGATTCCTATCTCTTAGGGTTCAAGAACATTCCTCAAAAAGCTTAAGTTATATATTGCTCATTTGGAATTTGATACCAATAAATCCACCATGACTTGGCTAAATCATGCATACCTGCTACCATCTTATCCTTGTGACTGGGGCCTGGTTAGGGGTGAAAAGGATTTCCTGATCATCAGGAGATAGAAGATTTTTTTTTTAAGTCACTCTTTCTCACACTGAAGGGTCCAATTTAAGCAAAACTTTAGTCACTCATTTGTGTCCGACTCTTTGCAGCCCCATGGACTGTAGCGCCCTAGGTTCCTCTATCCATGGGGTTCTTCATGCAAGAATACTGGAGTGGGTAGCCATTTACTTCTCCAGAAAATCTTCCCGACCCAAGGATGGAACTTGGGTCTCCCTCATTGCCGGCAGATTCTGAGTCACCAGACTAGACTTCTGTTTGTTTTCCTGGTTGAGTGACAGAGTGGAGTTAAGGCTGGCCAGGTGATCGGAGCCAGTCCACAGATGCATGATGCTACACTCGTAACGCTGTGCTGGCTTTTCTGGAGGGTTGAGAAGAGTTACATGTGGTCCTTAAACAGTTGATGTTTTCATAGGTAGACGTGACTAAAGGTAGTAACTACACTGCTGCTGCTGCTAAGTCGCGTCAGTCGTGTCTGACCCTGTGCAACCCCATAGACGGCAGCCCACCAGGCTCCCCCGTCCCTGGGATTCTCCAGGCAGGAACACTGGAGTGGGTTGCCATTTCCTTCTCCAATGCATGAAAGTGAAAAGTGAAAGTGAAGTCGCCCAGTCGTGTCCGACTCTTAGTGACCCCGTGGACTGCAGCCCACCAGGCTCCTTCATCCATGGGATTTTCAAGGCAAGGTACTGGAGTGGGGTGCCATTGCCTTCTCCAAGTAACCATATTAGGTAGACTCAAATTGTGTGATGTAGCAGTTTAGAGGAGAGGAAGGCTAGTAGAGATATGTGTAATCAGTGAAGTTCAAGATCTAAAAATCAAATGTAGAGAACATCTTTCTCCAGTCAGACACAGAGGTTTGGGAATAGGTCTGATTCCGATCGTGTAGATGGCAGAGCAGCTGTTGCATTGCAGGTGCCGTGGGTGGGTGTGAAGGGCACATGAAATGGGGTATCAGGGAAGGAGCTCACGGAGAGCGGGCTCACACCGCGCGGGTCCACTGGAGCGCGTAGCCTGGTGAGAACAAAGCATGTTCATGATAACGCCTACGTTTGTTACTGTTAATGACTAACACGTACATAGCCAGACACTGTTCTGAGCGCGTCAGGTGTGTTCTTGGAATCCTCCAACAAGTGTGTGTCACGCAGATGGCTCTCTTATCACTCCGTCACAGACAAGGGCGCTGAGGCACAGACGAGATGAGCAGCTTTTTAAGGGCACATAGTAAGTGGTGTGGGTGGGGTTTGAGCCCCAGAGTCAGGCTCCTGGGTGTGTGCTCTTACCCGCTGTGCTGCCTGCTCTGGTCAGTGTGAGAAGAGTAGGAAACGGTCACAAGCGAGAGATGTCGTTGGTGAGAGAGAGAAGTCCAGGGTCCAGATTGCCGAGGAGCAGGTTCTGAGGACGCAGTGTCTGTCTGGTGGCCACATGGACGTGTTGGGCTTCCCAGGTGGCTCAGCGGTGAAGAAGGAGATGGGTTCGATCCCTGGGTCAGGAAGATCCCCTGGAGAAGGGAATGCAAACCCACTCCAGTATTGCCTGGAAGTCCCATGAACAGAGGAGCCTGGTGGGCTACAGTCCGTGGGGTCACAAAGGGTCGGACATGACTGAGCGACCAGACCACCACCTGAAGTGTTAGCGATGCAGACGGGAGTTAGAGGTCACCCGCATCGGCCCGTCCTGGAAGCAGGGGCAGAGGCAACGGTCTGGAGCACTTGCTGGATGCTGGGCTCTGGGGCTACAGCCCTGAATAAGGTGGGTGAGGTCAGCGCTCCCTGGGAACTTCCATTCATTCTGGTGATGGAGGCAGAGAGTGGTGAAGCTCCCTGACAGGAAACATAGTTATGGACTGTAGAATGTGCTGTGGAGGCGTCAGTAGCGTGATGGAGTGTTAGTGAGCAGGGCCCACGTGACACAAAGTGACATAGGAAAAGCCGTCCCTGGAGAAGTGGCATTTGATCTGTGATCTGAAGGAGGGGATGAGCCACGTGGATAATGGAAAAGCCTGGTGCAGGCTGTGGGAGCATGCACAGTTCACGGGGCGCAAAGGGAGCCTGGGTGGGCCTGGCACAGGGGCGTGGTGGGGCTTGGAGGGTATGAGGATGGGGAAGGAGGCGGGGCTAAAGCAGACTCCAGGGCCTTGGTGAGGGGTTTAGATCATTTCCTCAGAGCAGTGGGAACCCAGTGAACATTAAATTGATGGGTGGCCTGGTCCCATGGGAGATCCAGGGCGGCAAATAGATGCACATGTTTGAGCAGGCAGGGGAAGCAGGGAGGCTGAGAGCAGAGGGGAAGTAAGGTGGGGAAAGAACATTTAGAATGCTTTCCCCCCATCTGGTACTTTGAATGTTTGAGCTGCAGCTAATATGGCCTTTCTGGCTCGGGGAAGATGAACCCCACCTGAGATAAAGCTTTTGAGTGTTTGGGTTGTGATCAGGCTTCACGGCAGCAAGACTTGATGGCTACATTCCAGCCTTTTCACTGCCGATTTATACCTGTTTACATATAGGGAGAAATTCCAGAGCATACGAACCTAAAGATGAGACAGTTTTTGTTTGTTTGCTTTTATATAGGCCTTGAATTTATAATTTTCAAATTTACTTTATATGTAGTAGATGCTTTTGGGGTGGAGAGCAGAAGACACTTTGGAAATATTGTAATTCATTATCCTCTCTAGTCCATGAATGACTTTTATTTCTGGGATGGAGACTCAAAATGGAGATGCAGTGAACTGCTCACTCACTCAGTACCTGTCTCCTGCTCCACTTTCACTGTCAGAACCTGGGTTTAATTCAGGGTGGTGTGGTGATCAGCCTCAGATACGTGTCAGTTCCGACCCCTGACTTCTGAGCGTTCCTTGTAGCCAGTGTGGCCGTGTGACGTAGTCCTGGTCAATGGGACCTGAGAGTTATTCCACTGGGATGGGGATGGGATTGTTGGGAGAGACTGATTGTCCTGATAAAACCTGACGGATGAGCCTGTCCGTGCCAGCCCTTGCTTTCCTCTGCTTTCTGCCTCAAGTGCTGGGAAGTCGTGTGAGTGCCCAGCAGCTGTTAGGTCGCCACGAGGCAACAAGCGGAAAGGAAAAGCCAAGAGCCTCAGATACCGGCCCTGACACCGTGCTGGTCGGACCAACCCTAGCAGCCCTGAGCCTTCCGCCACTTCCAGCTTGTTGAACCCAGTGTTTGTTAGGTTGCTGGTACTTGAAAGTGAACTCAGTGCTGACCGAAGCAGATTTGAAGATGCGGTGTTCTAAGCTGTGTCCCATGCGCTGTGACAGCTGGTAGCGCCCCTTGATACGACCTTTAGCCTACGGGAAAGCAGTTTCTGAGAAGGACATTTTAACTTCTGTTGAAAGTTTGAAAGTGATGAGTTGTGGCCTTCGAAATGTAATTTTCAAAATGAATGAACTTGTCTGTGTGAACCTGCTGTAGCGAGTATCACGGAGCCATACTTCATGGCCAGTATCTCCCTTATGGTCTTTTTTATGATCCCCTTAGTCAGTGTTCTGGTGAACTCCATTGTGTGTATTTATGGCTTTGTAGGAAACTATAATAGTACTAGAGGTAATAGCATAAATAGTCTGATTTCTTAAAAATGTGAAGCTCCAACAGGCTTTATTGGATTTCAGGGTAATGGTCTTATTAAATTTTCTGCTTCTTTTCAAACTTTTTTATGGCTAAGTTCCACCCTGGTGGTTTCAAGAAATTTGGGGGCTGTTCTGTATTTTTATGGGGGGAACAAAAACTTACTCTGGAATTTTCGATAGCTGAATTGAGGGATAGGGGAAGTAATTTGGATTTTATTTTTAACTGTCTTGGTCTTTGGGTGTAGCACATTGTTTTCCACGGGGAAAATAGAAATGGCCCTCTGGTATGCATCATGGAGAATAATATAAGTTATAAAATGAAATTGTTTCCTAAGCAGTTAGGAAAGAAAGGGACTATAAGTCATAGGGTCATCAAATTATAACAGGAAAGGAATTTTAGACATCATCTAATACAATCCCACTTTTTTCATAATCTTAGAACTTGACCTATAACAATTAGTCATTCATTCAAAAAATAATAATGCATGTGGTTACCCTGTGCACCCTTTTCTTTAATGAAAGATTTTCCCAAAGAAACAGGGACACCTTGTTTGCGTAATCCAAGGGCCTTAAGAAGAAGGGTTTTTAAGCCATCTGTTTTGACTTCTTCATTTTACAGGGAGAAAACTGAAGCCCAGAAAGGACAAAGGTTGTTTCTTTCAGGTGGACTAGAAAGTATTAATAACTCTTGGGCAGGTAGGATCAGGACCATGAAACTTTCTAGACTCTCACATCTTCAGTGCTGTATGTTGGAATCCAGATGGCAGATGGATGACCTTGGGTGAGTCTGCTTCTGGCTCATCCTTCAGTGCTGGTGAGGGCTTGACAGGCACTGGTGGGAGGCAGGGAGTCCCGGGCAGAGCACTGGTAGGAGCCTGGGGGTGTGACGATTTCAGGCAGTTCAGGAAAGAGCCCAGAGCCCAGCCTGGCAGCCCTTTGGGGCCAGGCGGCAGAGGGGATCGGGGCAGGCTCAGGCCAGTTTGGGCCAGTGCGTGGAGTACCTCGAGAGCCCATCAGTGCAGTGGGGGTTGTATTTGGGAGCCAGTGGGGTGCTCTTAAAATAATACTGATGATGCTGACAGCTAACACTCACATAGCCCTGACTCTACCACCAGCCTTGCCCTCGCCTGTTTAACTCCTACGAGAAGCCTTTGATATAGGCACTCTCATCTCCATTTTACACTTGAGGAAACTGAGGCACTGGGAGGTTAGATGACTTAACCCAGAGAGACCCTGATGGGAGGACGTGATGGAGACAGGATTCAAACCCATGTCTGGCCCTAGAGTCCTACTTTTAGTCGCTGGGAATGTGGTCTGATGGTGATCAGGGGGATGAATTCTCTTCGGAAGATGGGTCTGTAGCAGGGGGCAGGAAGACTGGAGTGAAGGCAGAAGGGCGATCAGGAGATGATTGAACGCTTCTGGGAGAGGAATAAAAGCTCGGCGTGGAGATGAAGGGAGGGGAATTCCAGGAGCTTCCGCGGTGGATCGGCGTTGCCAAGTCCCCAGTTGCACATGGGGACTGGGGAGCGACAGAGTCACAGATAACTGAGAGATTGCTTGGCTGTCTGCCTAACTGGATCAGGGAGGTTGAGAAGGAGATTTGATGGGAAGGCGATGATTGATTTGTGCAGAGCCCTCTTCTCTCCCTGCTAAAACTGTCTGGGGAAAAAGATCCATGTTAGTGTGTCCAAGCAAATTTCAGAGTTTATGTACCCTCCCGAGCTTATCTGTGTTAGCCTGGTTTTGGGTTCACGGTAGGTCTAAGTGGTTATTTTTAATTCACTTAGTGACCTTCACAATTCTGAGGCTGCTTGTCCTCTTCCCAGCGTAATAATATAGGGTGGGAGAACAGGAGAGATGATGGGTGGGGGTCACCTTTGTTTCAGCTTCCCCAGAAGTGATCTTTGCCTTCCGCTTTCCTGTCTGCCCTTAGGTTTTGATGGGAGGGTGGGTCACGGCTGGAGATGGAGGAGGCGGTGGTGTTCCTTTGTGAACGGGCATCCGGTGTTGGGAGGCACACCCAGCTCTGGTCTCCGTCCACGGGTCAGGGCTGAGAGCAGTGTTCTTTCCTCCTCCCTTCTGGGAAAGGCCATCGTGGCCAGGCAGGTCTTGTCTGAGACGTCTAACTGCAGGTCCCAGCTGCAGTTGGGACCAGTGCCCCCTTCTGGGGACAGCAGTTGTTGAAAGATCTGTAGCTGGATACCCTTGTAGGAAAAAAAATATCCTGAAGTGGATGAGAGAACATGGCAGTTGCCATTTGGGTTTCTGTTTCATCACCGTTTCTGCAGTCTGGGGTGTTTTCTTCTTCTTTTCTTCATCTCCTCCCTCCCTCTCTCCCTCTCTCTTTCCCTCTATCATTCCTTCTCCCTCCATCCTTCTTTCCCCTTCTAATCGGAGGAGTTGCTAATTGTGCTGGGTCAGTAAGTGTGATTGGCATCTATTGTATTTGATTTTGGTTTTCCATCTTGATTTCCCACGGAAAGGTAACCCTGGCAGGTCAGATAAGCATTGGTTGTATGTGGAATTCATATAGGGTGCACTGCTCAGGGTCTGGCTATAAGGGGAAGATGAAGGGACTAGAAGACTGGGCTGTCCCTGTCCTTAAGCCCCTTAAAAACCTTAGAAAGGCAGGATGCACATGTGAGTTCAAAGTCCGGTCTAGTCATTCATGAAAAGTCCACGCGTAGGTTCTCTTGTCTCTCACCTGTAAAATGGAGGAGGTAATATTTGTATCAGAAGGGTGTCGTGGTGCACAAATGGAACTGCATTTCTGAATGCTGAGCTCTTCTCTTCTCTCTCTGTTCTCATCCAATTAAGGTTTTCTGGGTTGTACCTTAGAATGATCCCAGAAATGCTGGAGAGCGAGGAGGGAATCTAAGTATTGTGTCCAACTGTTTTGTGCATGTTTATTTCACTTCTGTCTAGTAGCCATGTTTCTACTGTTCGTATTTTCAAGATGAGAGAGCTGAAGGTCAGAGAGGTTATAAACAAAGTAGCATCACTGCCTGCTTCAGATGTGACCTGGAGCAATTATTCAGTATGTTACTGCCTGTCACCCTCCCCAGGTGGCGCTTGCGGTGAAGAACCCACCTGCCGGTTCAGGAAACATAAGAGACGTGGGTTCAGTCCCTCAGTGGGGAAGATCCCCTGGAGGAGGGCACGGCAACCCACTCCAGTGTTCTTGCCTGGAGAATCCCATGGACAGAGGAGCCTGGTGGGCTACAGTCCACGGGGTCACAGAGTCAGACATGACTGAAGCAACTTAGCACACACGCGTGCTCCTCATCTGTAACGTGGGGGCGATGGTTTCCTCCTCACTGGGTGGTTTTAAGGATTTAAGTGGTTAATATATTTGTCCTAAAACAATGCCTGGTAAATAGTCAATGTGATAAAAGTATTAGAAATTACTCAGTTTGCAAATCTCTTCTAAGCCACTCCATGGTGAAATCAAGATTGACTCATGCGTTATGTGTTGAAATGGGATTAAATTACAGCTTTTGAAGTGTAGAGCAGATTTGGTTTTCATGGAGAGAGATTGGGGAAGTGATGCTAGAACCATCAGGAAAAGTCCAAAGGAGAGACGGGGAAGGAACCAAGAATTCAGGGAGAAAGAGAGCTCCAGAGATCATAAGGAGACGGGTCAGGAGGAAAGCTCTATGTTGCTTTTGTTTTGTGGTGGGAAAGGAGCCATTTCCTAATGGTTTGGTTAAGATACTCACCTTATCCTGGAACCAGCAGGTGAGCGATCAATAAACTCTGTAAATGGGGCCTTTGGAATCGCTGCTTCATCAGCTTCCTCTTTCTTTTCACTTCCTGGAAGAGGCAGTAAGTAACTATTAAGCCAAGGATTCTGCAGTCAGTAGATCAGGCTTAGAGCCTGAGCTCTGGAGCTTATTCACTATGTGATGTTTACAAGTTTCTTAACCTTGATGTAGCCCCATGGCCTACTCTCAGAAAGAGGAGAAGGCTGGTATTTCTACCTCCTAGGGCTTGTGAGTCTGAGAACAGGAGTGCATGCTGCGTGTGTGTAGCTCGGAGGAGGCCTTCAGCAGTTGCTGGTTCCTTCATGTTACCCAGTGCTTAATGTTATCCTTGGAGCTTTGGTTAGAATTCAGGCTCAGTCGGCAAACCATACATGGTGACATTTGGGGGCATGGCCTGTTCTGGATGAACCCCAGCCAAAACCATAAAAGACCTTGGCTCTTAGCACTCTCCGTCAAGAATCTGACATGGAATCTTGAGTTGCCTTTGGGGTATGCTTTTATCTGCCTCTCCTTTCCCTCAAAAAAGGGTCTCAGAGCTTAGAAGAGAACAAAAATGGACACAGGCTCTTCTACTGGGTTCAAAGTACCTGACCCCTCATTTCCCTTCCTCTGATTTTGGTGGGTTTTTGTTGTTGTGGTTGCCCTGGGTCTTTGTTGCTGCACAAGCTGTGGCAGGTGGGGGCTGCTCTAGCTCCAGTGTGTGGGCCTCTCACTGCTGGCTTCTCTGGTTCTGGAGCGTGGGCTCACGGGCTCCGTAGTTGCAGCTCTCGGGCTGTAGAGCGCACGCTCAGTAGTTGTGGCATATGGGCTTAGTTGCTCCCCAGCTTGTGAAATCTTCCCAGACCACGGATCACACCCATGTCCCCTGCATCGCCAGGCAGATTCCCATCCTCTGTACCATCAGGGAAGCCCCTTTCCTTTGATTTTTAATTTACAACAATACCCTCCAGGGACTCTGATGTCTTAGCAATTGAGACAAAATCTCAACTGATAATTTTGCGCTTATAGTCTTTGTTAAACAGATTTTTCTCATTACTTCCTTTGTTCTCACTGCTGAGGTAGGATATAGGGGAATGAATAATGGGCTTCTCTAAAAAATAAAATAGCAGGTGGCAGAGTGAACTAGATTCCTCAGAATCACAAGTCGAGATGTCAAATCCATGTGCCCTCACTCCCCATTCCCGTGCTCTTCCAACAAGGCCACAGTCCCCCTCCAGCCTCCCTCTTGCCTCTGTTAGTAGGGGCTGCCAGGGCATTCCACACCGTCTAGAAGGCAGTCACCCTTGGAATGGCTTCCCTTTCTGAAGTACGTATTACCAAATGACCTGAGTCAGCTCTGTCGGGAAACTTGAAATCCTTTCTTCCAAAACTCACTCATTCTATTTCAGATGAAATCATTTTCCTTGGCCAATTTAACAAGATCCTTGCTCTTGCGTTTCCTTTAATTATCTTGTTTAAAAAAAAAAAAAGAAAACTGGAGAAGACCATCTGCTTTATGAGGCAGTTCATCTCTCATGTTCTAATAGATACACGAAGGCCCAGTTAAGCCAGTTGCGTCTCCATCTCACTTGTTTGGGGTTGTTCTGTTTGGTGCTTTGCTGTCTCTGCCATCGGCATTTCTCGGGTGTATATTTGGCATGTCTTGGAGTGTAGATTTATGAGAAGATGTTATCTTTGTTCCGTGAACTGCAGGCGCTGTGAGCCATTTCCATGTTGTGCCAAACTATCACAACAGGGTTCTTTGCTTTTTTAATCCCTTCCTCTCACCACGAGAAGTTCTATTAACATGTTTTCTGAGATGCAGAGTAAAATCTGTCAAATATAGCATGGAAAGCAGATGGGTGGTGGCTGTCTTCCTTTTCACAAACTCTAAACTCGTCTTCCTTAAGTAAAACTCAGCCTTATCGCCGGTTACCCCAGAGCCTTCGTTTGTGAATAGGAGACAGAGGTGGTGCAGGTGGGGGCCTGGGCTGGGCTGCTGCTGCTTTACATATTTGTTTTTAAATGTTTATGATGTGTGGGTGGCTCAGTGGGAAAGAGTCTGCCCACCAAGCAAGAGACACAAGAGGCATGCGTTCAATCCCTGGGTTAGGACGATCCCCTGGAATAGGAACTCACCCCCGTACTCTTGCCTGGAAAACTCCATGGATAGAGGAGCCTGGAGGGTTATAGTCCAGTCCATAGAGTTGAACACAAGTGAGCAGCTGAGCACACTCATGTATCTCCATGTACACACTTTATTTCTTTCAAGTTAAAGATAACTCTTTTGCTCTGAATATGAAAACGCTTCTTACTCATCATAAAAAAGTTTACACAGATCAGCAACATATGAAACATGAGAGACACTTTCCTAAATCCTGCCACCCAGAGATTACTGCTGTTAACATTTTGACAAATTTGTCTATTCAGTCCTTAATCAACTATGTATTAACTTTGCCAGTGTTCTGTACCTAACATGAAATTTTATAAAACGTTAAGAAGATTAAATCCTATACAGACTTAACATTAAAAAAAAGGAACACAGTAAACACAGTAATATCTTTTAGACTATGAGGAGGTGCCAAAATGGTATGCTTAAAAAAATAAAACTAATAACATTATTTCAGAGTAAAAGAGATTATTAAAACAATATAAAACATGAAAGAACAGCATAAACATTTGAATTAGAAAAACCTCAGACAAAATGAAAGAGCTCAAAGAATTTGAAATTAAAAAAAAATCACTTTAGGAATAAATTCAAGTTAGAACACAAAATCAAGTAAATACCACAAATACTGCCCTAAGAGAAATCAAGGGTGAAAATTCTAGGGTAAAAAGGAGAAAGAAGTTAAAAATTGAAAGGAAATGAAGAAAGAAAGAAAATTTGGGGAGAGGTGACAAATATTAAAATTAGGAAAAGAAGATTGAATATACCATAATAGGAAAAGAAAGCTGAAGCAAGGAAACAGACAAATACTGAGTTGCAAGAAAATTTTCCTGAAAAAAGATTTTAAACCACAGTTTTTAAAAAGCAAATCATGTATTTTACGATATCAACCTAGAACAACCAATTCCAGGATATTTTAGTAACATTACTGGATTAAAAAGAAGAGCAAGAAAAGTCCTTTTAACGTCTAGAAAAAAAGAGGAAAACAGCAACAGAAGAACTAGATTGTCCTCATAACTTTTGACAGAAACTCTTTATGTTGGAAGAAAATGGCATAACATTTTAAGGAAGGCTTCCCTGGTGGCTCAGAGGTTAAAGCATCTGCCTGCAATGTGGGAGACCTGGGTTCGATCCCTGGGTCGGGAAGATCCCCTGGAGAAGGAAATGGCAATCCACTCCAGTATTCTTGCCTGGAGAAGCCCGTGGATGGAGGAGCCTGGTGGGCTACATTAGTCCATGGGGTCACAAAGAGTCAGACATGACTGCGCGACTTCACTTTCACTTCACTTCAAGAAAAGAAAATGTGAGCCTGTACTTTTTAAAAAAAAAAATTTATCTATTTATTTATTTATTTGGCAGCACCAGGGCTTAGTAGCAGCATGTGAACTCTTTAACTGTGGCATGTGAGAGCTAGTTCCCTGACCAGGAATTAAAGCCGGGCCCCCTCTGTTAGCAATGAGGAGTCTTAGTCACTGGACCACCAGGAAGTCCTGTGAGCCTATACTTTTTACGTCTAGCAAAATTGACTTGCACATGTGAAAAACACCAACATTACTTTCAGGTGCAAGAAGTGAGAAGAGGAAATAATTGTTCCTATGCACTCTTCTTAAGGAATCTCCTGAAGAGTGAGCTTTAAACAACAAAAATAACTGGTGAGATGTAGCATGAGCCTGGACATCTCAAGATAATAGCTAGGAAGGACATTATCAAAGATTATTAGGACCATGTCAAGAGATCTCAGAAGCCAACCTGAAGAGGCTTCTACTGGCATGGGGCAATTAGAGCTTCAAGAATAAGAATTGCAAATATATTTAAATCTTCGAGGGTTGATGATAAGGAAAAAAAAGATTATTGGTTACCTGAGGTTAATGGGACACCTATTCATTGTCTGAAAAGTAGTCAAGAACCAAATGTGTACCCGACCTTTCTTATATGAATGGATCACTGGATAACCACAGAAAAGGTAAGGGAGGCACTTCCTAAATCTCTTTCCACCAGTAAATGAAAATGAAATGAGAGGATTAGACTATCATTATTTTGCAACCCCCGTCAATTTAACAGATTCGGGCATTGAGCGACAATGGCTTCTGACATTAAAAAACCAGATATCGTGTGCTTCCTAGTGAAAGATCATATAACCAAATGGATTGAACCTCAGTTTTTTTCAAGCCTTTGAGTCCAGCTGCCAATTTGCAGGAAATTTAGAGGATTAGGGACATGCTCACCTATACCATAGACATGCAACCATCAGAATTCATGCTGTGGAAACTCCATAGCTCAAATGCCCAGATTCTCTAAGGATAAATTATAAGATAAAGATGATGGGGGGACATAGACTGTAACCCACCAGGCTCCTCTGTCCATGGAATTCTCCAGGCAAGAATATTGAAATAGGTTGCCATTCTCTTCTCCCGGGGATCTTCCCAACATAGGCATTGAATCCAGGCCTCCTGCATTGCAGGGGAATTCTTTAAAATCTGAGTCACCGAAAAGCCCCGATGGAGGACATAGAATCACTTAAAATTACTTAAAATAACATGTCACATTTTTAAAAAATGGCTAAGAATTAACTGTATTGACCAGGGTTGTGACCTTGGGTAATGACATTTAAAAAAAAAAAAACAAACAAGAAAGTGGATATAATAAATTCAAGATAGTTTAGTTTTAGAGGAAAGGAAGAAATTCATGGAATACATTTTGAGTTAGCTAGAAAAGTCTTGTTTCTTGATCTGGGTGATAATTACAAACTTTTTTCTTTATAATACACTCTTTGTTTTCTGTGATTTTCTAAATCTGTTTTAGTTTACCATAAAAGTATTTTTAAAAATTTATGAGTGAATGGCACTGTACATGCTGCCTTTTTTCCAACCTTTTGTTATAATTTTCAAACAAGCACTGTGTGTGAAATGCCAGTATACTCATCACGCTGTTTTATCATTAGTTCTTCAATCAGTGTTTAGCAGAGATCTTTCTGTAAAACTAAATAGAGAAATATCCTCACTTTTAAATACATGATGCATAGTATTTCATTGTATAAATTAAATTATTCTCCTATTGATGGACAGTTAACTTGTTCCTAGTGGAAATCCTGATGCTTGTACATCCTCCTGACAAACTTGCTAGAATTTGCTGTTGCAGAATATTGTGATGCGCAGTGTGTAAATGGTTTTGTGATATGAACGGACGGCTGTGGAAACCAAAGATGCAGCCTATATTGATGAAGACAGCCCTGTGTAACTGACAGAGGGCATAAATCTCCAAGAAAGAACTTGATTCCCTGAAGCAGGATCCTCAGATAACATCATGCCTCCCCTGGATCAATCCAGGCTTAATCCCAGTGGCTCTTCAGTTATCTCACTTTGGTTGCTGTTGGTATAGTTAGTGTTATCTTTTGTCTGTGAACCACCCCAAAATTCAGTAGCTTAAACAATAGCCATTAGTTGCTACAGAATGGATGAGTCATTCTTACAGCCTCTACTGGGTTCACTCAGGGCTCAGCATCAGCTGAAGGTATAGTTGCAGAGCTCTGCTGGGCTCTCCCACCCGTCTGATGGGTCAGTGGGCTCAGACTGATCTCAGTGGCCTGACCTGGAGGACGCAGCTCTTCTACCCAAGTCTCCAGCATCCTTCCGTCCGGCCACCCTGGGTGCAGACTCATGGCAGTGGTACAGCTCGTATCTTTCTCGGGGGGCTGGAGATGGGCCGTGCTTTGTGAATTTCTCTGCCACCCCACTTGCTCACCTGCCATTGACCAACGCAGGTGACAGAGCCAGGCCAGAGTCCGTGAGAAGGGACTGCGCCCCAGCAGAGCAGGGGGTGAGCACGTGGAGAAGTTGTTGGCTGAGGCCGTTATGCAGTTCATCGGCGTATTTTAGGTTGGCGCTTCTGAGAAGCCTTCAACATTGCTCTTATTTCTAAACTGCAGATGTTATGCCTTTGAAATATGAAAAATGGGGATCAAGTGTGTTTGTAGAAGAGCATAAAAATTTTCTTGTTTAGAGTAGTCAAGGTAACATGTAAATGGAAAAACCTACATTTATTGTTTTGTCTTGCAAATATTTCTTTTCCAGTTGTTGATGTTTTCCCCTGAGATATAGTTCAGGAAACAGGGTTTTCGCTGTTTGTGTTTATTTTTCTTTATTCTTGGAGTTGGGTTTTTGAATCTGGCTTTGAGACCATTGACTCAAGTAAGATTGAAAAGCTAAAATCACAAATCAGCCTCTTTGTTTTTGCTTAAGATATAGACATGAGAGATATAATTAGTCCTTACACCTTTATTGCTGCATTTTCCCCCTTGTTTTAAGTTGTAGTAAATTTAGCCTCTTCCGTAACAGTGATTTTTAGCAATAGATATCCTGCACCCAGATGTATGGATAGCAAGAAATTATTACTAGTAATTATATCTCAAATTTAAAAGAAAAATTAAGTTTATCTCCATAGTTTGCAGTATTACATGTCACACCTCTCTTCTCTGTGGAAAAACAAAATGCTGCAATAAAATTTGCACATACATATTGTATTAATATATTATTATAGTATTAGAGTTTTATTAAATATTCTTTATTGTGTATGCATCATAAAATTGCACACACTAATTGTTCAAACTAGAGGGAGCGGCTGGGGTCTTTTTTTGAGAGGCCCTTCATTTTCAGTTTACCTGTGTATCAGAAAGTTGGACATAAACTTCAAAAGAATAACAATGTGGCATGAATTATCTTGCCGAATTAATTAATTTCAGACAATTCAAATCAACTTCAAGAGAGAGAGTCCTGAAAAACGTAGCTTAGTGGTCATGAGCCTGGTCTTTGGATGCAGACGGATATGGCTCCTGAAAACAGCTCTGTCACTTGCCTCCCGAGTGACCTTGGGTGGGTTACCTAACCCTCCTTGCCTGTTTCCTTATCAGAAAATTGATGTAATAATAGTTCCTTTCTCATATGATTGTCGGAAGTGCTAAACGAGAGAATCCTTGTAAAGTACCCACTTAGCACAGTGCTGGGTACATGGTAAGTGATGGGTGAATGGGTACCTAGCGTTGGTACCGGAAAGAACCTGGGTATCTGGTGCAGCTCCTCCACTGTATAGATTGGGAAACAGAGATTACATTCTTTAGGGGAAAATACTTAAAACCTTTAAGATTGAATCAGTGTGAATTTGGAGACAGGTCTAATCCTGCAATGCAGTACCTATTTTATGTAAGT
Organism: Cervus canadensis; assembly: GCF_019320065.1. Classification (NCBI taxonomy): domain Eukaryota; kingdom Metazoa; phylum Chordata; class Mammalia; order Artiodactyla; family Cervidae; genus Cervus; species Cervus canadensis. The sequence goes on from NC_057404.1 coordinate 6,303,866, forward strand.
GTTTACCAACGAGGGACTTCCCTGGTGGGCCAGTGGCTGAAGCTCCACACTCCCAGTGCAGGGGCCCGGATTTGATCCCTGGTCAGGGAACTAGATTCCACATGCCGCAGTGAAGATCCTGCATGCCACAGCTAAGACCCAGCACAGCCAAAATAAATAAACAAATACTAAAAATAAAAGGTATTTATCAACAAATACAACCCTGTAGATTTTCAGCAGCAAGGCTAAGATGACAGTTCTTTGACAGCCCTTCCTGTGCTCAGCAGGTTACAGAAAAGATTTCAGTAATGGCAGGAAAAAACCTTCCGTTGTAACTACAGTGCTTTGCTTCATTCTTGGACTCAGTTTATTCATTATTTGTGAACATCTTCACAACAGGGCAAGATGGGGCGGGAAGAGAAGTCAGAGGCCGTGGACCACTAAGGTTTATTGAGTATTTATGGTGAATGTGCAAAGATCTCCAAGACACTTTGCTTTTCTTCAGAAAGCTTACAACCTCGTTGAGAAAAACAGGTCCTATGTGTAAGAAAAATAAAAAAGTAATAGATCAGTTAGCATTTACTGAATGTTTAGCATCTGCCAGGCTAACTAAGCAAAGCAAGCAGGCAACCTATCTATCATACATCATTTGATCCTCATAGGAACTTTCAGGTAGATGTTAACTGCAATTTGCAGTTGAATAAGACACAGTTCAGATATTAAGTACTGGTTCAGAATCATATAGGACCGAGATATTGAATGAGTTAAGAAGAGAGAACTCTGTGCTGAGCTTATAATTTTCAAAGTTGGAGGTTGGCCAGTATCTAGAGCACCCCTTAGGAAAAGGGCCCCCTACTTGTATTTTTTGGGTGGAGACCAGGGATGAAAAATGTCTTGCAGTCCCCAACAACCCTGTACATTAAACAGTGTCTTAACCCTGCAAAGCTTACAAGTACCCTCACCAGATTTTCATGTAGGTGAACAGCATGCTTATAGTGATCTGAGCCAGAAGTTCTAGGCATAAAGTATTCTTTATGGCTTTAATGTATACTGTTTATTCCAGAAGTGGAAACTCCTAATTGAGAGATAATTGTATTAATATTTGTTTGAATTTTCTTAGAGTTGTTCAACCTTTTGAAATTGGCATCACTAACAGAAGTGCATACAGGTGGTATATGGGATGACAGCACAAAGGCACACTTCCGTCAGTTTGTACGCGTCGCTGTTGCCCTCACAGTGATTCTTCCCGTAGATTCGAGCATTCCGTGACTGCTATTTTGTTGTTGTTGTTTTTGCCCTCTTGTGTTGTCAGGCCTGAGATTTGCTCGCTGGAATGTGTCTCTCTCCCTTTATTTCCCCTTTTCTGGAATTTATCCATGTAAATAGGTTACATTATATATGAATTGCAGTTTAAGATAAGAAAGGGGACTTCATAGAATACTTGTTATCGGAAGAGACTGTTACAGCAAGGATTGCGTTGGGTCAGAGTTTCAGGAAGGTAGCTGTTTGAAGTTAGTGAAGAGTTTGAGAGGTTCTAGAATCAACTGTGTATGAATGTCAGTGGCTGAAAGAACTTGGTTCTGGAGGCCTTTGAATCAGGAGCGATTGTGAACAGAGCGGTGTTTATCTGGCTCTGTGCAGCTGGGGTGGATTTGGGTGGCGGGGGATGGGGGGCTGTTAGGAGGGATTAGACGGAGGCCAGGACAGGATTCATGAAACCAGGTGAAATACTAAGGGTCTAAAGAATGAGTGGACAGGACAGAGAGCAAAATAAGCTGAAAGGAATTTGTCAGATTTTGTTTTTTTTTAATTCTATTTGGGGAAGACAGAGTGAAATTCTTTATTTTTTATTTCTCTTTGGCATCCTTTAAAGTACACAGAAGGTTCTCATTGCAAGATAAAAATAAAAAGTTTTGTAACGGTGATGGTGATTGTTGTTAACTGTACATATTGTGGTGATCATTTTACAGTGTATAAAAACATGAAATCATTGTTATATACCTGAAATACAGTTTTATATCAATTATACCTCAATTTAAAAAATAAAAATAAGGGAGTCTTCTCTTCAAGTTGTTGTTCAGTTGCTAAGTCGTGTCTGACTCTTTATGGCCCAGTGAGCTGTATGGTGGCACACCAGGCCTCCCTGTCCCTCTCCATCTTCTGGAGTTTGCCGAGGTTCATGCCCAGTGCATTGGTGAGGTCACCCAACCATCTCATCCTCTGTCGTGCTCTCTTCCTTCTTTCCCAGCATCAGGGTCTTTTCCAGTGAGTCGGCTCTTCACATCAGGTGGCCAAAGTAGTAGAGCTTCAGCTTCAGTATCAGACCTTCCAGTGACTATTCAGAGTTGATTTCCTTTAAGACTCGCTGGTTTGATCTCCTTGCTGCCCAAGGGACTCTCAAGAGTCTTCTCCAGCACTCTTCAAATTATTTACCCTCTATAGGCAAGAAAGATAAAAATAAAAATTTAACGTCGTGTTAAGTGTAATCATAGAAGTTTGTAGAAAGTTTAATGGTGGGGTAATAGTGATGGAACAAGTAGATAATTCAAAAAACATATTATCAAGGATGTAATACTTGAGCTGGATCTAAGTGGGTAAGCACTTGTGCATTTTTGTTTCAGTTCAGTTCAGTCGCTCAGTCGTGTCTGACTCTTTGTGACCGCATGAATCGCAGCACCCCAGGCCTTCCTGTCCATCACCAACTCCCGGAGCTTACTCAAACTCATGTCCATCGAGTTGGTGATGCCATCCAGCCATCTCATCCTCTGTTTTTCCCTTCTCCTCCAGCCTTCAGTCTTTCCCAGCATCGGGGTCTTTTCCAATGAGTCAGTTCTTCGAATCAGTTTTCGTTTATTCCTTAGTAAAAGAGGAGTTAACACACCGCTTTAGCTTACTAAAGAAGAATTTCTCATTCTTGTAGTCAGAGGATTAGGCTGTGAGGCACAGTTTTGTACCGGACTGCTGAATGCTGGCTGTGGACCTCAATGCAGGTGGTGGTGGTAGGCAGTACCCACCCTACACACAGCCCTGTTCCTTCAGAGCAGGGGTGGCAACTTGCTCTTATTAGCCCTGTAGTCTGTGTTATCCCTTATGGTTTCCCTACCCTGCCAACTTTTTTTTTTTAATAGTTCCTTAATTAAATCCTTCTCAAAATACTCAATTTGAATGTTCTCTATTTCCAATCTGAAACCTGTTGGGTACAATGTGAAATTACATATTGAAAAAAGGTAAAATACACAATAAAAATAAGGAGAAAAGTCTTTTTATTCTAAATAACAAACACAGTATTACAAATAAAAAAATAGTAAGTCAAATGAAGCACATAAGAACCTGATTATAGTGAGATAATTTACTGTAGCATTCTTGGTCAGGGGTATCATACTGGCAAAAATAAAGGCCTTGAAGATTGAATTGTTATCATATAAAACATTGAATTAATATATATGTGTATAATTCTGAATTTTTATACTTACGTCCAGTGGATAGGGGGAAGTACGTAGCATCTTATACTGAACCAAAATTCCAGCGGGCATTTAATTTACTAGATCACTTCTTCGGTTACGGGTGCTTTCATGATTTCCACTTAGCCTGCTTCTCTGTGGTCCTCTTGGAGGTTTATTGAGCTCCAATGGCATTGTCACAGGCACATAAGCATTATGGATTCTCATTAATGGTACGCATGAAAATGCTGCTGAAAAGACAACTTGTTGCTAGATTGATTCTAGCTGCTAGTTTTAGTGTGTATTATCCTTAAAATATTCCTTTTGCCCCAACACAGGGGCATATTTTAAGGATAATACACAGTAAAATATGCATATTTTCAGTTTCTGTTCAAGTCGTTTCAGAATACTTCTGTAAATAAGCCTTTTCTTAGCTTCTTTTCTACTTTATGGACATTCATTATCTTATTAGTTACCACCTCACATCTGCTATACTTATATCTGAATGTATATTGCAGGCAAAAACTAAAAAAAGGAAAAGTGAATTGTGAAATACTTTTAAAGAGTTGAGAAAAATATAGGGCAGAAGCGAAAGTGCATACAGGAAACATCTCTTGGTGTTTCAGGGCAGCTTAAATTAAGCCCACCCTTTTAATTATACCAGAGTAATGAGCCTTACCCGTGATATGTGAAAATATAATTAAAAAATGTACATTGGGCTGGTAAGCCAGGTTGTCAGGTCATGTGAACCATAAAGTTGGAAGGTAATGCCCATTACAGTTTACTAGTTTGGAAAGGTTAGATTAGAATTTAGTCTTTGCAAACATAAAGTTTCTCAACTTGAATAATGCTATAGAAAACCACTAACATTTGACTCTCTTTTTTTTTTTTTAACATTCTATGGAAGTGTAGTAAGCATACAGAAATGTGCACATAAGGGTACATCTTGATAAATGTTCACATCTGTATCAAGAAAGTGTACACCACTACAACATCCTAGGGGCTACTTTCTTGCTGCTTCCCCTTTCCTGCCCTCCAGGGCAAACTACTATCTTGACATAGATGGGCTTTTCCTGTTTTTGTACTTTATATAAATGAAATCATGCAGTATCCACATTTGAACTAATATAATGGATTATTATTCTAATTGACATTCCTGATACCAACTCACTGAAAACAAGGTCTGTTTTCAATTTTCCTTATTATGTATCTAATTTGGTAAACTGGCAGTTTACCAGTGTATCTAGTTCTTTATTATTCCTTTAAGACATTTTCCATGTAAATACAAGTATGTATGTATGTGTATGCATGTATCTATGTAAACACAAGTATGTACATGTGTGTACACACATGTATATATATATATATATATACATGTGTATACACATATATATATATATATATATGTTTTTAAAAATTTTACTCAAATTCAGTCCTGCATATTATTCACCTCTTTGTGATATGTCTTTTCATATCAGCTGACGGAGATTCAGTTCATTTTATTTAGAGGGGGCGGTAACGGCAGCACAGTATCCCACTGAATGGCTGTATTATGATTTAATGAAGCAGTTTTCTACTGATGAACAGCTAGGTTGTTACTGATCCTTTGCATTTAAAATAATAGAGCCTATGAAAGTTTATTTGTAAAATAAATTCTTAGGAAAAGAATTGCTGGACAAGAAGGTCCATGCATTTTAAATTTGCTCACGTATTTCTAAAAGGCCCTCCGTAGAGTTTGGCCAGTTTTTACTCCCACAAGCAGGAACTGAAAATTTCTATTTTCAATGTCCTTGCCTTAGATTATTTGTTATTGAGCCTGTTAATCTTTGCAGTCTGCTATAGGAAAAGTAGTAACTCCTTTACATTTGCATTTTCTTCAATTTTGAGTGAGGTTAGTTATTTATATTTACTGGACATTTGTGTTTCTCTTAAGATTTGTTTCTGGCCTTTTCTCATTTTCCTTCAGGTCTATTTATATTTTTCTTAATAATTTCAAAGAGTTCTTTCTATATAAAGGAAATTTACCTTTTTATGTCATCTATAGTATGAGCTTTTTTTAAAATTGAGGTATAGTTGATTTACAATGCTGAGTTTCAGGCATACAGCGAAGTGATTCAGTTATATGTGTATGTGTATATATATATATATATATATATGTATGTATGTATGTATTCTCTTTCAGATTCTTTTCCATTATAGATTATTTCAAGATATTGAGTATAGTTCTCTGTGCTATATAGTAGGTGCTGTTGGTTATCTTTTATACATAGTCCTGTGTGTCCGTTAATCCCAGACTCCCGATTTACATAGTCCTGTGTGTCCATTAGTCCCAGACTCCTAATTTATATAGTCCTGTGTGTCTGTTAATCCCAGACTCCTAATTTACATAGTCCTGTGTGTCCCTTAATCCCAGACTCCTAATTTACATAGTCCTGTGTGTCCGTTAATCCCAAACTCGCTGACCTTCCCACTTTGGTAACCATAAGTATGTTTTCCTTGTCAGCGAGCCTGATTCTGTTTTGTAAATAAATTCATTTGTAATGATTTTTTTTCAGGTTTTTTTTTTTTTTTTTTGTCTTTGTTGTGTTTATAGCCATTTTTATCCCCTTAAGGTTTTACCCCCAGAAGGTTTAAATTTTTTTGTGGTGAAATTTGCCAGTTTTTCCTTATTGGCTTCTGAATTGTGTGTTCTTAATGAGAAAAATCATTGGAAAGTTGAGAAAGATAACTTAAATCTGGTATGGAAAAAAAAATCTCAAGAAATGTTTGTGGTTTCTCAAGAAATAAATGTGATTAAGCAGGAATTCAAATTTTAGTCAAAAGTGGTTTAACCAACTCTAAGTAAACCAAATCTGGACATTGTTGAGATTTGTTTAATGTTTTTAACAGCTTTTAGAAGAATTTTCAATGCTATGTTTTCCTTTAATTATTTGTTATTTGGGGTTTTAATTTCTCAAATGATCCTTCTTTTCAGATTTCAAACTATAACCTATTTCCTGTACCATTGCTGACGTCCAGAGACCCATGTCAGAAGTACTTCCAGGTCAGATACACTTTCACATGTTTCAGTGCATTGTACTAGTTGAGTATTAAAGCTTTAGCATATATATACACTGGATAATTGTTTTAATGTTAAACTTATGATTTGCTACAATAGCATGTTTTTTGCTTTTTATTGTTTTTCACTAATGTACTAGAAAAGTGGATCTTTACAATAAGAAGAATTAATTGAACTTAACTGCATTCATCTATTATTTGCATGATCCTACTAATACTGTATTGTGAAAATATTTTAATTGACTATAACAGAAAATTAAGATTCTGTCAGCTTTTGCCATCTACTGTTGCACATTATAGCCTGTTAACTGTTAAATATGAACAAAGGAGACACTGGTGTTGAGTCTCCATAAATAGCCTCTTAGGCACTGTGGGATTTGCCTGTAATAGGCTCCCAGTTCAGTATTCTTCCTGAATCTAATGCTGATTAATTTCAGGCCTTAAGAATACCAACCTAATTTTATTGTATGCCCCTTTCTTTGTGTCATAATGGATGCTAGTCTACATACAATGTGGTAGGAATTTAATTCTTAGCCTCACAGTAATATAATAAAAATAGCAATTGCAGTGACATTTTGAATTAAACATAATATAGAATTGCAAGTGGCAGATCTGGGTAGATTCTTTGTTAGGACACCTACCACTCAGCAGATTGCTTTTAAGTAAGTAAATTCAAACCATGCACAAATAGATGTTAATGTCCCTAAATTCAAAAGTTAAACTCAGCAAGTATGTCCCAGTCCTTTTCTCCTTTACATAACACTGCATGTTCCATCTTCGCAGAGAGCTAAAATAAAACACAATAAAATAAACACAGCTCAACAGAGGTAGATGAGGGGCAGGAAATATCCTTTTATTAAAAACAGCTAAAAACAATTTGACAAACCTAAATTCATACAAGAAAATTAGGAACTTAGAGGCAATTTTCAGAGGCCAATTTAGGGACAGAGTTTAGGTTTTCTTTGTAAATACATATTTGAATAAGTATGTTAATTTTGCAGAATCAAAACAAATACATATGTCCTTTAGAAAATGCATGTTAAGTATTGAGATGAATTCCTTCTAGGAATTCTTTAGTATTTAAAGTCTCTTATTACACTGTAAGATAGACTCAATATGGAAATGTAAGAATAAAGCTGGCAAATATATAAATGATGTGTTTTCTGACTTCCTCTGAGTAGAGATAAGCTAATCAAATAACCTATAGAAATTTCTTACTGTTGCCATATTTTGTCATACCAATTATGTATGTTTCCCGTTGTGAGATTGCTTTATTCATTGGTAGTTATATAAGAGATAATGAAACCATTATCCAGCATGGCTTTTAATAACAGCTACTGCTGTCCTGCATTTGGTGTAGGACATAACACATTTTATAAGGAGAACGAACAGTATTCTTATTTCAGTGGAGTATCATTCCAGCCATTTTTTACCTGAAAATACAATAGCAGCTAATGGAGCGCATGGGATAAGACTTGGTTTTCATTGTTTTCCAACTCTGAGGAGTTGTGACTACTGGGAGCCTTTTAAAAAAAAACAAAAAACATACCAGAATATATACCTTATATACCTGGAAAATTCCTGATGAATCTTCAACATTCAGCACAGAAGTCCCTGGTGAGGAGGTCTCAGCCTGTGACATAGTCGGGTAATTATCCTATTCCAAGGATTCTGCCATTGTTTAATGTTTTTTTTTTCTCTTTTGGGATTGACTTGTCAGTTGTTCAAGAAAACCTGTGTCCTTACTTTAGCTTACCTTTTTTTTTACTTCATCTACACCAGCTTGACCACTGATTATATTCATCAAACTCCACCATATAACTCTAAGCTATATTTTAAAAAATACAGTCATCTTCAGAAAAAAACACTATTTAAAATAAGATGAAATGATGAAAAGAGCTTAGAAATTGAGCAAAGAAAATATGCTTGGTACAAGCGTATAATTTCCCAAGGTGACTACATATGCCAGGCTTGATGCTGGAATGCCTGGGTTTCCCCTACTTGGAGTAAGCCTTTCTTTTCCTTGTGACTGGTGGAGTCCTACTTGCGTATCCTTTAAGACCCAGCTCAGCTGTTACTTTTGTGAGAGTCTTCCCTGCACCTCTCTCTGCGTCCCTAATACCTTCTGCTTGTCGGCCCCTCTGCCTGCTCTAACCATTGGGAGGTTGGTTAGTAACTTCCCCTTCCCACTGCCCTGTCCGCCCGAGTTTCTTAAGGGAAAGCTTTTGGTCCGTCTCTCTTGACTTTCCTCAGATTCACTTGCGCTGTTGAACGGAGTGAGCCCTCAGGCAGTTTAGCTGAACAGGGCATGGGAAACCCTTAGGTGGGTCAGAGCTGCAGGTTGAAATCACCCCTTCATGTCAGTGCCTGGGGAAGGTGCCCCGTGAACCAGCTGTGTGGGGTTGTCCTCCCAGTTTGCAAACGTCCAAGCTTCTAATCCTGTGACCTCTCTGACCCAGGAACCCTGGCTGCTTCCCAGTAACCTTTTGCCTTCTTTGTTCATAGAGAACTTCTTATCATTTTTGCCACATTGAGAGTTTACTTTCATGAGTAATTTCAGGAACCAGCTTTATTTTGCCTCTCCTTCCTAAAAGAAAAAAAAAAATCTGAGTTTACTTCATTTCCTTAATACTTTGAGGTCTAGTTCAAAAGGCAACATTCCTCAGGGTAGAAGTTTTACTGTTAACCCCTCAGTGGAAATGAAATTGTATAGCAGAAAACAAAAATGAAGAAGACGCGAAATCCCATTTAGAAATTAGGCAGACATCGGGCTTCCCTGGGCCCATTTGCCAATTTCCAATTTTGTAAGCATGTGACAGGAGCAGGGGAAGAGCAGTAGGTTATTGAAGAGACGTGTTTCCTGCCATTACTGACAAGTTTTCTTCGACAGGAGGCTAGAGGTCTCAGCAAAGAGAAGCGGGGAGGATGGGTTTGTATTAGGATGTCATCTGAGTTACAGGGGTTGCATCTCAGTGCTGGGACCTTTGTGACTCAGGGTTTGAGGAAAGCTGTGTTAGCCATGAAATTAAAGTGACCCTGGCTTACCTAATTTTGGTCAGGCTTCATAAAAAATACTTTGTGCATTATATTAACTTAAGCTGAAAACCTATTTCTCTAAAAGAGAAAAGAGCACACTTCTCTTCTGATTATTCCAGAAAAAGTCTTAGGATTGTTGTTCAGTTGCTCAGTCATGTCCAACTCTTTGTAGCTCCATGGACGGCAGCACGCCAGGCTTCTCTGTCCTTCACTACCTTCCAGACTTGGCTCAGATTTATGTCCAATGAGCCAGTGATGCCATCCAGCCATCTCATCCTCTGTCGCCCCCTTCTCCTCTTGCCTTTTCCTAGCATCCGGGTCTTTTCTAGTGAATAGGCTCTTCGCATCAGGTGGCCAAAGTATTGGAGCTTCAACTACAGCTTCAGTTCTTAGTGAATATTCAGCGTTGATTTCCTTTAGGATTGACTGGTTTGACCTTCTTGCCGCGCAAGGGACTCTCAAGAGTCTTCTCCAGCACTCCAGTTCAAAGGCATGCTTTTCCTTGAATCAGTCACCATAGCCATGGGGATTTGCTACTCTGATTGGCTGGGCTTGGGCCAGGGACCTCATGAATCAAGGGTAGGGTCATCTCTGCCTGAACACGGGGGCTGGATCTCTAGAATGTAAGCTCCATGAGAGCAGATATTTTTGTCAGTTTTGTTCACTGCTGTCTCTTCAACAGTTAGAATGGTGTCTGTGACTAGTGCATGAAAAAATACCTGTCAAATGAATGAGTGAGCATGGAGGACAGCTGATTCTTGAGAAAGACTGTGAAACTTTTATTAGATAAGAGGGAAGTACTTGCCAGACCGTCGTAGATGTTTGTCCATCGTGCATGTAGGAGGGGGACAGCGGTGGTAATAGCCCTTTGCACGCTCTTAGTTCTGAACGTATACTTGGCTCTGCTGTAGGAATCCATCCTCTTGAATTGATGTTGAATCTTTGTGAGTTACGCTCAAAACAGCATGATGAATGGATGTGGAGGTGATGGCACTATCCTGGGTCCCATCCGCCCTCCAGACTAATTGAATCAGATTGCTGGAGTGTCTTTGGGGGTGGGAGCTAGGCTTCTGTGCTTTTTAAAAGCTCCCCAAAGTGTGCATGCAGCTAGGATTGGAGCGGTTCCTTGTTCCTGTCACGCCTACTTCTTATCTGTCAGTGACCTCTGACCCCTCAGCCTCTTCCCGCAGCTCTTCACCCTCCTCCTGGCCCCATCTCCTGTCCCCCACCCCAGACGAGATCCTGGAGTGCATTCCTCACTGTTCACATCTGACCCCTTAATCATGTCCATTTCTGTGCCTATTTCTTCCCTATTTAAAAATCCCATTCCATAGGTTGCCTTTTCATTTGCTTGATAAGTTTTTGTTTTTCTGAGCAAAAGCTTTTTTGATGTAGTCCCACTTGTTCATTTTTGCTTTTGGTGTCAAATGCAAAATACCATTGCCAGGATCTGTGTCAAGGGGCTCACCCTGCTATATTTTCTTGGATGACTTTTATGATTCCGGGCCTTAATTTCAAACCTTTAGTCCATTTTGAGTTCGTTTTTGTGTATCATATAAGATAGTGTTCTAGTTTCGTTCTTTCACATGTAGCGGTCCAGTTCTCCCCAACACCTTTATTGAAGGGCCTGTCCTTTCCCCACTGTATATTCTTGGTCCCTTTGTCATAGACTAGTTGACCGTATATGTGTGGGCTTGTTTCTAGGCTCTCTATTCTGTTCCATTGAGCTATGTGTCTGCTTTTGTGCCACCAGCCTTCTTTTATATGTTTCTCTATTTTGAAATTGCTTATTCTGTTTTTCTCTGTTGTGACTGTTGCGAAACTTTGTCCCTCTCCTCATGTTCCCCCTAGACTGCTTCCCTCAGGGAAAGACTTTATCTTTACGGAGAAACTGAGGTTCTCAGGTTTGCTTCTCCTTGGATTTGTGTCTCCACAGTGACGTATGTGCCACCCTATCCTGACTCCTGCTCCCCACCCACCCCACCCCCCCACATCCTGGACAGGGCTGACGTTTCCACATCTGTTCTGCGGGGTCCCCCCAGTGGTCCCTCTCTCTGTTGTGTTTCTACTCTTCCTCTCTGTGCCCGGCTTCAGCTTTCCCAGCCTGTAAAAAAATGAAACGTGGCTTGGACTCTCCCTTTAAAACACAAAAGTTCCTTCCCATATCCCCAGATCATCCTCCAGCCGTTCTTCTTTCTCCTTCTGCTCATTTTCTAGTGAAGCTCCTTAAAGGTCACTGCCTGCCCAACTCTGCCATCCCCCTGAAGCTGATCTGACAGGAGACACCGCAGTCCTTGTAGTGACTCACCGCACCTGGCTCTTTTCCGGCCTTATCTCTGAATCCAGGTGGCTCATGGAGCCCTCACTGTGCAGCCTGGTCAGGAGCTGAGCGACCAGAGCCGGCACTGTGCCGCTGGGAGTGCCTCCCCATACCCGGGTCTCTCGGGCCCCCCTCGTCCCCTCCCTGTCTTTTTCTCACATGGGAACAGAGTTGTTTGTAACGTCGTGTTACTTTCCGCTGCACGGCGCAGTGCCTCAGTCATTCACACATCCGCTCTTGCTTAGCTTTCCTTCCCACTTCAGTCACCACACATCGGAGTAGTGTCCCCTGGGCTGCTCAGGCTGACAGGCGTCCTCCCTGCCCCCTGCCTGGACTGTCCAGCGGCCTTCCAGCGAGTCTGCACGCCAGGGCGCTGTGCCCCCCAGGTCAGTCTCTAACGCCAGATGGAAGAACATGAAGATGGAGTCAGCCTCGCTCTCTAGCTAGGGAGACACCCTCTGTCTACCTTACTGTGCTCTTTGCCTGACAACCACTGATGTTTTAATGCCAGATTTTCATTGCTTCTGTATTGCCTTTTATCAGTCATCTCCGTCTTGCAGAATATGTTGGAGGAAAGCAAAGAATACCAGCCTCACACACACACACATGTGAGCCTCATTCATTCCTCTTGCAGCTGTTGAAGTGCTTGATAATCTTCTCTGCTTCAGGGTCCAGTCCATCTCTTGGAGCAGGTCTTACAGGACTCTCTGCCTGATCCCTCCCCCTCTCTCTTTACCACCTCTCCTCTCACATCTTGATTTGCTCAGATTCCCCAGATGGTATCAGATCCTCTGCAGTGTGAAGTGGGAGGATCACTTACCCCTTTGGACCCTGACTGCTTTCTGTCACCCTGTCTGTGTGTCTGAGACTGAAGGCACTTAGCAGGCGGGACCTTTTGTGTCTTGGTTTCCGAATTCCCAGCCACAGCACCAGGCGGGAACGTCCTCAGTATGTGATGGCTGGAGGTGTGGTGGTCAGAGGCCGAGAGTGTGGTCCAGGACGGAGCTGGGAGGTGATGGTCCTCCCTAATGGGTGTTGGCCTCTTACAGGCATTAGGTTCAGTGCTTGACGGCTGGCTCTCAGTCCTCAGCAAAGCTCAGGGATGTATAGATACTATTAAGTATTATCCTGGTAAGAAATGAAGAGTTTAAGCACCTTTTTTGTTATGTCAAGGAGATTGGACTTAACCCGTAGGCTCTTTTGACTGTAAAGAAAATAACTAAATTTTGGAAGATTTAAAAAGACGTTATAAGATTTTCTTTCCTTTAAAAAAAGAATCACATACCTCCTTTCTCTTACATCTGAGGGTTTTCTTCTGTGATTAAACTTCTCTGGACTCGGCTTCTCTACCCCTTCTTATTAGTCTGTGTGCCCGCTGTGTCTCTGCAGCAAGACCATTTTTACAACTCAGATCAAATGCCTGATTAATCTAGGGGCCCTACAGCAGACAACTTTATGCTGAACTCATATTTATTGTTTATGCCCTCTGCTAACCTCCTAGCACCATTTCACGTTTTAATCCTTACAACAGCCAAGTACTATTATCGTGCCCATTTTTCCGACCAGGAGACTGAGAGTTTGATGTCCTGGATCACTTAACTAGGAATTAGCATGGACCAGGCTTGTACCTCGTGTCTTTGACCTGAGTTCTGTTCAGTCATCCTCATGGGCTGCCTCCTCACTTCTGGGAGCCTCCTTTCTGCTGCCTTGGCCTTTCTAGGAAGCTGCTAATCTCTACCTGCTTCAGGACCCTGTGAGCACAAAGGACTTGCTGGCTGAGGTATTAACATCTAGGGACAACTGTGTACTTCGTAGGGTTAACTGACTGTCTTAGTTCTAGATCTGAACCTTTTATTTTGCTTCCAGATGATACTATCATTTAATATTTAAAACACACTCAAATTGTGTTCAGGCTTTGATCTGTAAAAACAGCATCTACAGAGCTATTTTTGGTCCTGTTTTTCTAACTTAACCCTCCTAAATTTTGCATTTGTGATTTCTAGCAAGCAGGAGAGTTACAGTGGGCATAGAAGGGGTGGTAGGATCCAAAAGGCTGGTGAAAACATGGCTCAAAGGTTTTGTCTGTCACATCTAAGATATAAAAGCTACTTAAGTATTAAATCACCCAAAAATTTTGATGGTATTCTTTGTGAAAGTGTTTATGGTTATAAACAAAGTAAATAAAAATTTCTCCCTAATAACATTGCTAGAATATAGTATCTAACATCATAAAACAAGCTCATAGAAATTTTTTTTGTCACACCTTTTTAAAAGCCAGCAGATCGCCAGCTTTCTCATAATAGTGTCACTCCAAATACCCGAATCTAAATATAATTTTCTCTCCTGTCCTATGTTATGGGTATTATGTCTCAGGGAAAACTTTATGTGGGTTCAAGGTGGACGCTTTTCACACCAAATACTGCTCTGGAGTGAGGTTAAATTATATATTAAAACATGTTTTCTGTAAAATGGCAGTACTAGCCAAAGCAGCATAAAGAATTTTTTAAAATGTAGTTGTCAGCATTGTTTAAAAGATCCTAGACCCTAGAGCCTCAGTGAAGCGCCAGTGCTGGGGTAGGTGTGGGTAAGCAGGGATCCTTTGGGCTGCAGCCTTAGCTATCCCTGTGGGCCACGTGGTCATTCATTGTAAATATGGACAAGGTTTGGAGGGTACAGATATTGCCTAGCTTCAGAGAAGCACCCAAGGCTCTAGTGGGGACTCTTTCCTAAAATATCCCATCCTGAGTGTTGGACCGTGGAAAGGGATATTGCTAAGCTCCCAAACTGGAGAACATTCTTACCTTCCTCCCCTGCAGAGGCCTCTGTTTTGCTCGATGGAGAAGGAGGGGGTTGTCACAGTGCAATTTCAGGAATGTTAGGAGCTGTGCTGTGGTTCATCTACTGCCAATATAGAGCCCTTGGAGGTCTCTGGAGGGCAAGGGATCAGATAAGGAAGAAGTCATTCCTCATAGGCTGAGAAATCTGAAACTTCAGGAATTCCCCCTGATGAAGTTTGTTCCTCTCTCGTTTGAGGAATCTTTCTGTCTTCCTAGCAAGAGACACATGGAACAAATCACTGATGGTGTGAACAATATTTGAGATAAATGCAACTGCTAGACAGTTTCCCAGCAGTTCTGCAAGGGCACGTGGTGCCTGCAAACTGCTGAGTCTGTGTTTTAATTCAGTGGAATATATTCAGACTCCTTTGGGGGCTCTAACACGTCTGTAGCCTCGGGCTCAACGCTGCATTATTATAAATTGTTTTATCTGTATGTTCTTGAGTAATTAAGCCATTTCTCCAAAATTCACGGTTAGTGCATACAGTAAGCCCAGGTGAGAAATGTTCACAAGACATTATCAAACTCTAATGCAGGTTTGGTTTTTCCTGGCATTCAGAACATGATTCTGAATATGGTGGAGAAAAATTACCTTGGATGCGTGGTGCCTTACTGAACAGTGACCTTTCAGGTTAATTAAGAATGCTGGAGCCCTAGAGGCTTTCTGAGCAACCTTTTTGTTGCCTGAGGTAACGACAAAATAGAAATGTGGTGTAAATGTTTAGAAAGCAGATGATTTTCGAGGTTGTGAAAAAAATGAAGACCAGCTGTGGGAAGAAAATGCTTTTATATGAATTCAAAAGAGAGATGCATTTTAATTCTAAGTAAAATTTGAAACCTCAGACCACCACGCTTTTCTATAAATTGGCTTTTGTGTAGCCACGTTAAGCCTTTTATTTGCTCCTGGTTAATGTATGAGCACATGGTGAAGAGAGAGAGGAAGATGGGTCAGTTCTAGAAAACTGCAGTGGAAGCATTGATTCTTTCAATTTTCTGTATAGAAATGTTTGCTCAGTCTGTACGCTAAGTCATTTGATCATGCCAGGCATCTAATGACCAGCTTTCTTCTTTTTTCCCAGCTGACTCAGGTGTAGACACTTTGGCAGTGTTTATGGCCAGCAGCGGAACCACAGACGTCACAAATCGGAACAGCCCAGTCACACCGCCAAACACCCTCAATCTCCGGTCTTCCCACAATGAACTATTGAACGCCGAAATAAAACACTCAGAAACCAAGAATAGCACACCCCCCAAATGCAGGAAAAAATATGCACTAACTAATATCCAGGCGGCCATGGGCCTCTCGGATCCAGCCGCACAGCCCCTGCTGGGAAATGGCTCTGCCAACATCAAGCTGGTGAAAAATGGGGAGAACCAGCTCCGGAAGGCCGCAGAACAAGGGCAACAGGACCCTAACAGGAACGTGAGCCCCACCGCGGTCATCAATATCACTTCTGAGAAGTTAGAGGGTAAAGAGCCCCACCCTCGGGATTCCCCGGACTGTGAGATTTTACCCTCCCAGCCCCGGAGAACCAAGAGCTTCCTGAACTACTATGCAGACCTGGAGACCTCCACCAGGGAATTGGAGCAGAACGTGGGCAACCAGCCTGGGGCTGTGGGAGAGAAGGCCCAGCCCGGCCAGGCCTCCCCCACTGTAGGAAACGGCGGCGTGCTGCTGCAGAAACCAAACAAGCCCCAGCCTAGCCCCGAGGAGGGCCACACAGCCACAGTATCATCCAGCCCAGAGACCAAGAAGGATCATCCTAAAACGGGGGCCAAAACCGACTGCGCACTCCACCGGATCCAGAACCTGGCGCCAAGCGATGAGGAGTCCAGCTGGACCACTCTGTCCCAAGACAGCGCCTCCCCCAGCTCCCCGGACGAGACAGGTACCCGGGAGAGGTGTGGCCTGCGGTGGCACTTTCCCTTCTTGATGGAATTAATCTCTGCAGTGACCCCCCTCCCCCAAAATTTTCATTTGCAGGTGGAGAAGAACTTGAGCCTCTTAGGGAAAAATTGGGCTATTTATGTGAAAAGTACCCAGCCTTTTCATTTTGATTCATACATAAGTTGTTTGTCCTGGGAAGCATTTTTATAAAAGAAATAAGTCCCTGGTGTTAAATACAGTAAAACATCACTTATTCGGAAATTATACTGCCAGTGGTTAGGTGAACCGTTTCTACATACTATCTCGAAACAATGGGTTTTGTAAGGAAAATAATAAGCCAGTTGCCAGGGGTGGATGCAACCTGAGAAAGAGAACAACTATTTTTAAAATTCTCAGGAAAACGTGTTTATGCTCAAGCTAATGAAAAGTTTAAAGTTTAAGAAGTTGAAAGTCTATTCATTAAAGACATTTCCTTTTTGACCTTTACTGGGAAATATGTTATTAACCTTGTGCAAGTGATATTTGAAAGTGAGAAAGTGGTGTTTCTTTTAATATATTTTCAGAAGTTTTGGATTTTAACTAGTCTAGTTGAAACCAGTCTTTCTTGACTTTTGTCTATATTTGTAACATCTTTGGATCTTTCACAGAACTGAAAATTGTCACAGAAATGAGCAGGGTCCTAAAACTGAGCCACTTTTTGTCTTATCTTCTCCTAGTCCCCTTTTACTGATCATAAGGTTAAAAGATTGGAGAACTGAATTGTATCTGAGTTCACTGTAAACAAGCACACACAAAGGCTTCTTTCTTTCCCCTAACCCTGCATCTCATGGTTCCCAGGGCTGTGTTAATGTGATACAGATGCTACAGATAGAACCACCAGGGAAGGAAATGACATTTTCCCAACCTATAAGGCAGAGAAATTACACGGACTACAGATAGGAAAAGAGAAGGAGAAAATAAGACATTACCTTGTTTAAAAAAAGAAAAAAAAAAAGTTTTTTTCCAGTGCCCTTTATTTTTATTTTTTTTATTTATTTTTTATTTATTTTTTTTATTATTATTATTATTTTTTTTCCAGTGGGTTTGTTATACATTGATATGAATCAGCCATGGATTTACATGTATTCCCAATCCCAATCCCCCCTCCCACCTCCCTCTCCACCCGATTCCTCTGGGTCTTCCCAGTGCCCTTTAAAATCACAGTGCTTTACATGATAGATTTCATCAGCTTGCTGTTGCTGGGTATATGGCAGTAGGGAGGTTGAGATGAGCCCATTTCATCTCATAAATGTCTGGGCTTGCACATTATTGGAATTATAATTATGTTTAGTAATGTCACTGAGTTCACAACTCTCTATTACTTTTTACATTTAGAGAATTCATATCCTGTAGCCGATGGAAACTGTCGCCTGCTAGCCTCTGAATCTGTATAAACGACTCCTTGAGTATCTCGGTTCAGACTTGACCTCGTGTGTCCAGCGTCCTCCGCTGAGGCCACACTGCCTTCCTCAGGTCACGGCAGCCTTTCTGGGTCTCTTCTGAGCACAGCGCTCCCTGTTGTAGTTACACTTCAAATCTTACTGAAATGTTTTAGGTAAAGTCTCCCCTGTTCCTCACTCTGTTGGCCTTTTTTCCAATGAAAACCACTACTTTTTTTTTTTTAAAGCATTTTTTTTTTCAGGAGCCATTTTAGGCATATACCCACATTTATAATAAACTTTAAAATTTCCCCCCTATTTCATAATATTTTTAAAGAGTCTTTACCTTGTCGAGATACATACTAGAATATCGTAGAATAATATATAGTGTAATACATTCTTATTGAAATAATACGTGTATGACATTTTGTCCATAAGCTAATCCTTGCTAAAGGTGGGTACATAAGGCTTTATTATTACGTTCTCTCCACTTTTGTGTGCCTAAAATTTTCCATGGTAAAAAGTTTAAAACATGACTGACATGATTTTATGAATGTTTCGCTTTTTCTGCCGAAGTATGTATTTTGCAGATCAGTCCATATCAGGGCATAGCAGTGTTCTACCTCAGGCTGAGTTTAAGCACTAAGCATGCTGTTCCACCCTCTTAAAGCTCCGTGGTTTAACAGTTCCCCTGATGCTGAATGTTTAGGGTAGTTC
This sequence comes from Cervus canadensis, assembly GCF_019320065.1. Lineage (NCBI taxonomy): Eukaryota > Metazoa > Chordata > Mammalia > Artiodactyla > Cervidae > Cervus > Cervus canadensis. The sequence goes on from NC_057404.1 coordinate 6,322,558, forward strand.
TGTCCCAACCCCTTCGCTTGTTGAGTGCCGGTGTCAGTCAGGGCCGGCGGAGAGCAGGGAGTTTAAACTGACCGCGTGCGCTGGCCCGGCTCCCTGCTCTTCTCTCCAGGGATCCTTGCCAGGTCTCCTCGGCTCGCTGCTCATTTGCTCAGTGTCTGGTGTTACTTGCTGAGTGTCTCTACAGAACCCATTAGAGTGCTTGGCGTGTGATGTGTACTGGGTTAGAGTTTTCTGATTTGTTGAGGGGTTAGGTTCATTTTTCATTCTTCAAGTCACTTTTGACGACCTTGAGTTTTAGAGTTAAGGATGACGGTATGGTGATGGTCCATGATGGGTTGCTAAGGATAGACGTTTTGATTTAGATGTGCTTGGAAAAATGTGTTAGCTGTGACTCGACTCTAAAGCTGTGAGATTGAGGGGTTTTTTAAAACAAATATTAGAAGCCATCCCTTCAGAATGAATATTTGGGAATTCTTTTGGAATTTCTTCAGAGCCCCTTGTGAACTCCCATTGAGAAAATACCTCTTGGGACTTCCCAGGTGGCCCAGTGATTGGGACTCCACACTCTCACTGCTGTGGGCCTGGGTTCAACCCCTGGTCTGGGAACTAAGAGCCCACAGACCATGCAGTGTGGCCATAAAAAAAAAAGAAGAAACTTGATGACATTTCATAGGGGCTTAATAGAGTATGAACTTACTGGGTCCTATGGAATGGCCATTTTCAAAGTTTGGTTCATTCCTAATGTGTACAAAGGCAGGATGTACACAGAGAAAACCAAATCAGATGGTGTGATAGCCTGATGCTTCACTAACTTAGCATTAAGGGGACGGGCTCTTGAGTCAACTGCCTGAGTTCAGATCTCCGCTGGGTTCCACGTAGGCAGTTTGTGTAGCCTCTCAACTGTAAAGTGGGGGTGCTCGTAATGTTTTAGCATAGATCTGCTGTGAAGATTAAATGAAGACATCTTTGAAGCGCCCTTAGAACAGTGTCTGGCATATACTAAGAACTTAATAAATATTAGTGCTTGTTTTTATTGACGATAATCATTATCAGTGCAGCAGTGGGACATAAAAGTTTACTTGTGTCTTAATTGTGAATTACTTATATTTTGGTCTCTGATTTTAGTTAGGACTTTCTGTACCCTAAGAGAAAGGATTGGTGATTTGTCTTCATCTTTGTACTGTCATGATGTGCCTGAAATATAGCAGGTGAACTTAGTAAGTAAATACTGATTAATTGAATAAAAATGGAGGTCATCTACATATCCCCAAATGGCCCTGATGTAGTGAGTAAATCATTTGATGTTATATTTTAATCAATGTCTGATTTTGATATCAGGTACTTATTTTATTTGATATTGATATATTACTGATCATGGCCCCACCCATCAGAACAAGACCCAGTTTCCCCCTCAGTCAGTCTCTCCCATCAGGAAGCTTCCATAGCCTCTTATCCTTCTCCATCAGAGGGCAGACAGACTGAAAACCACAGTCACAGAAAACTATCCAATCTGATCACATGGACCACAGCCTTATCTAACTCAATGAAACTATAAGCCATTCCATATAGGGCCACCCAAGACATATGGGTCATGGTGGAGAGTTCTGAAAAAAACTGGAGAAGGGAATGGCAAACCACTTCAGTATTCTTGCCTTGAGAACCCCATGAACAGTATGAAAAGGCAAAAAGATAGGACACTGAGAGATGAACTCCCCAGGTCAGTAGGTGCCCTTTATGCTACTGGAGATCAGTGGAGAAATAACTCCAGAAAGAATGAAGAGATGGAGCCAAAGCAAAAACAATACCCAGTTGTTGATGTGACTGGTGATGGAAGTAAAATCCAATGCTATAAAGAGCAATATTGCATAGGAACCTGGAATGTTAGGTCCATGAATCAAGGCAAATTGGAAGTGGTCAAACAGGAAACGGCAAGAGTGAACATCAACATTTTAGGAATCAGTGAACTAAAATAGACTGGAATGGGTGAATTTAACTCAGATGACCATTATATCTACTACTGTGGGCAAGAATCCTTTAGAAGAAATGGAGTAGCCTTCATAGTCAACGAAAGAGTCTGAAATGCAGTACTTGGATGCAGTCTCAAAAATGACAGAATGATCTATCTCTGTTTGTTTCCAATCAAACTATTCAATATCACAGTAATTCAAGTCTCTGCCTCGGCCAATAATGCCGAAGAAGCTGAAGTTGAACAGTTCTATGAAGACCTACAAGAAAAAAAAAAAAAAGCAAGAGAGTTCCAGAAAAACATCTACTTCTGCTTTACTGACTATGCCAAAGCCTTTGACTGTGTGGATCATAGCAAACTGTGGAAAATTCTTCAAGAGATGGGCATACCAGACCACCTGACCTGCCTCCTCAGAAATCTATATGCAGGTCAAGATGCAACAGTTAGAACCAGACATGGAACAACAGACTGGTTCCAAATCGGGAAAGGAGTATGTCAATGCTGTATATTGTTACCCTGCATATTTAACTTATATGCAGAGTACATCATGAGAAATGCTGGGCTGGATGAAGCACAAGCTGCAATCAAGATTGCCGGGAGAAATATCAGTAACCTCAGATATGCAGGTGACACCATCCTTACGGCAGAAAGTGAAGAAAAACTAAAGAGACTTTTGGTGAAAGTGAAAGAGGAGAGTGAAGAGTTGGCTTAAAACTCAACATTCAGAAAACTAAGATCATGGCATCTGGTCCCATCACTTCATGGCAAATAGATGGGGAAACAATAGAAACAGTGACAGACTTTATTTTGTGGGGGGGGCTCCAAAGTCCCTGCAGATGGTGACTGCAGCAATAAAATTAAAAGACGCTTGTTCCTTGGAAGAAAAGTTATGACCAACCTAGACAGCATATTAAAAAGCAGAGACATTGCTTTACCAACAAAGGTCCATCTAATCAAGGCTATGGTTTTTCCAGTAGTTGTGTATGGATGTGAGAGTTGGACTATAAAGAAAGCTGAGTGCCAAAGAATTGATGCTTTTGAACTGTGGTGTTGGAGAAGACTCTTGAGAGTCCCTTGGAAAGCAAGGAGATCCAACCAGTCCATCCTAAAGGAAATCAGTCCTGGGTGTTCATTGGAAGGACTGATGCTGAAGTTGAAATGCTAATATTTTGACCATCTGATGCGAAGAACTGACTCACTGGAAAAGACCCTGATGCTGGGAAAGATTGAAGGTGGGAGAAGGGGACGAGAGAGGATTAGGTGGTTGGACGGCATCACCGACTCAATGGACGTGAGTCTGAGTAAACTCCGGGAGTTGGTGATGGACAGGGAGGCCTGGCGTGCTGCAGTCCATGGGGTCGGAAAGAGTCGGACATGACCGAGCGACTGAACTGAACTGAGCTTATTTTATAACTTAACTGAACATGTTGCTTCATGATGGGGAAATACTGATGAGTCAGTCATTGTGGAGGGCACAGTGAAATTCTGGGTTCCAGATCTTGTTTGGGGACTTCCTCACACTCGGCGACCATGCTGGGGTGTGAACCAAGGTCTCTAGACCCAGCATCCAACATTTTCCCACTGGATCATGGTTTTGAGACCTTGGCTTGTGGCACCAGTGGCTGAATACATCAGACTTTATACACTTCAACCAGAGTATCTTTATAATCTAGAAGATGGAAAATTATATTTTAGAGGATCTTTTCATTCTTATAAGCAGTTTCAGCTTATAAGAAGTTTCAGCTAAGAGTTTCAGCTCAACTCTTAGCTCCTCTGTGAAATCTTTCCAAGCCCTCTGAGCTGTTGAAAGTCCTTTTTCTGTACCTCAAGGCAATGTTTCCAAGTCTCGGATTATCACATTCCTCTCAGCAGTTTGTAACCTTACTGAAAGGTTTTTGTTTGGACTTGGAGCTCTGTGAAAGCAGGGGCCAAGTCTTTATCATGTGTGGATACGAATCTTTTCTCACAGTAGGTAACACATAGTGACAAGCTCCGTCAACGTTATCTGTTTGCTGGTTGGGTAGATGGAGCTGGACCACAAACATGCATACTCTCTGCGGTTTGCTACATCAGTCTAACTATAAAAACAGAAGAAGGAAGGGGCTTTCCTGGTGGTCCAGCAGTGAAGACTCTATACTTCCTCTGGAATAGGAAATGGAAACCCATTCCAGTATTCTTGCCTGGGAAATCCCATGGACAGATGAGCCTTGCAGGCTATATATAGCCCATGGGGTTGCAAAGTCGGACGTGACTGAGCATGCGTACACTTGAGCGCCACAGACACACACGCGCTTCCTTCCACTCCAGAAGGCATGGGTTTAATCTCTGGTCGTGCTGCATGGTGAAGCCAAAACGAAAGAAAAAGTAAGCACAACTTATATAAAATAGTTGTTCAGAACACCTGGATAGGGTGACTCTTACAGGGTGATTCTTATTTTATTCTAGGCTCCAGGGAGAGATGAAGAGTTGGGACCAGCATTTCAGTCCATCACAAACATTCTTTGTATTAGACGTCTCTGTGCTGCGCTCACTCAGTCATGTCCAGCTCTTTGCGACGCCATGAACTGTAGCTCGTCAGGCTCCCAGTTTTCCAGGCAAGAATACTGGAGTGGGTTGCTGTGCCCTTCTCCGGGAATCTTCCCAATCCAGGGATCGAAGCCAGGTCTCCCGCATTGTGGGCAGATTTTTTTTACTGTCTGAGCCACCAGGAAAGCCCATGAATACTGGAGTGGCTAGCCTATCCCATCTCCAGGGGATCTTCCCCAGCCAGGAGTTGAACAGGGATCTCCTTCATTGCAGGCAAGTTCTTTACACAGCTGAGCTACAATTCAGAGCAACCAGAGAAAAGAACCATTTTGTTTTCACTTGCCTGCATACTTTGTGAGTTGATTTCATTGTGAGTCGATGTGTATTGCTTAAGAGTTTAAACCCTTTGATGTCTTAAATTGATTGGGTTCCAGTCTTAAGGCAAGCAAAGTGGAACTCTTGAAAGTTGCATAGCTGCTGAGGGCAAAAGCCAAGGCACGAACCTAATTATGTCAACACAGTTGGCTGCACTAATTATTTCTGGCCTTTGCTAGCTTAAGAGTGTTAGAGCTTCGGACGAGTTGATATTATTAACACTTTTTAGAAATTTTTAAATTTTCTGTCAATAGTTTTTGGCAATTTCAAACATAAAGTATTTTTAAATTGCTTTTTGAAAGCTCTCATCCCTTAAAGGAAAAAAAACAAAAAACCAAACATCCAGAATATAGAAAAGGCCCAGTGTTCAGTTGGTTTGTCCTGCTGCATTCATTTTAATCTTTTAAACACCCTGTAGTGATTCACCCGCCTTTCTTTCTTGTCATCTCAATTGAGAGTTCCCAGATGTGACAGGAGGAATTGAAGAAGACACATGTGAAATGTTTCCAAAATAACTCCGACGGATTGTGTTCTGGGTGGATGGTGTGATTTCCAAATTAGATTTTAGTACCTCGGGCCTCAGATGGATAAAAAGACTTTTTTATCTGACCCCATGAACTTAAGAAAATTATTTTGCTCAATTAATTATTTTTGGAAAGTTCCAGAAAAAATATATATATTCAATTGAATGACAAGATAGATTTTGGTTGCTTTCCATTATGAAGTATTATTCGAGGTACTTCAGGGCACATGCTAAAAATAGATACAATGAAGTGAGTGGCCACAAAAGTTGTAACAGTCTAGTCATGAACACAAGACTGTTGGTATATTCAAGATGGAACCAGGAAGGAGCTATGAAATGCTGGCATGCTATGGGATAGAGGGAGCTTAGAGGAGAAAGAAACTTTAATTGTTTGGGATATGGAAGTTCGGGCATTAAGTTGTCTGTGCTGAAGACTGAATAGATTTTTGACAGATGAAGACCTGCAGGAGACCATTGCTCTTCAGAGCTGATAGAACATAAGGAATCCTTTTCTTTTCTTTTTTTAGATTAATCACCATGTGTGTGTGCTTACTCGATCAGTCATGTCCAACTTTTGTGACCCCCATGGACTAAATAGCCCACCAGATTCCTCTGTCCATGGGTCTCTCCAGGCAAAAATACTAGGGTGAGTTGCTCTTTCCTCCTCCGGGGGATCTTCCTGACCCAGGGATCAAATCTGCATCTCCTGCATTGGCAGGCAGATTCTTAACCTCTGAGCAACCTGGGAAGCCCATTGAAGAAGTGTAATTCATGATTTTTTCCCCCTCTCTCAGTCTGCTTTAATGGCATGTTGAAAATAAAAATTTTAGAACCCAGTTTCACAAGTTGCTTAGTATCTGGGGAGAGGATGTGGGCAGAGACAGAGAGTGGCTGCTTAGGAAACGACTGGATGGAGTCCTCTAGTAGTCCTGTGTGAGGAGCTCCCAGAAGTGCCAGGTGATGCCTCCTTGGAGAAGGACACGTAGCCTCTAAGATTGTGATTTAATGGATTATAGAGACAACAATACTACTGTAGGCCACTTTCAGAAGCTTTCTGGTCAAATTTCATCATGAACATTCTCTCCTAACCTATTGTTCTCACAAAAGAACCTAAAGTTAATAAACTCATAGACTTATGGTGAGTTTGTTCACCATTGCTTTGTTTTAATTCATTCATTCATTTTTTTCATTAATCCATATATACAAACACAGAACAGTTATTTTTTAAAAGTTTATCTGTGGACTGTGCTAGGTCCCCTAGATATAGAATTAAATTAGAACCAGCCTGTAACCTCAGATAGCTCACACACAGCTTCTTGTCTCCCTGGAGGAAGCACCCGCTTCTCACACACACACACATACATGTAGTTGCCTTCTGGGATGTGTCCCTGGGTTCTTTGTCACATTTTACATGTCAGGCCTCAGAAAATATGGAAAGATAAAGCCCATTCTTAGATCCTGGGCAATGTAAGTTTTCAAGCAAAGAAGGGGAGAAGTTTAGGTGTTTTATCAGTTTCTCAGGGCTCCTGCAACAAATTGCCTTACACGTGATTGCTTAAACAAAGATATTTATTCTCTCACAGTTCTGGATGCTGAAAGTTTGAAATCAAAGTACCCGTCGAGTCGTGCTCCTCTGAAGGCTCTTGCTGGCCCTTCCAGGCTTCCGGTGGGTCCTGGCAGTGCTTGGCGCATCTTGACTTGTTGCATCACTGCAGTGTCTGCCTGTGTCTTCCCACAGCCTTCTTACAAGGACAGCAGTCATTGGATTTAGGGCCTATGCTAGTCCAACATGGACTCACACTTTTAACTGATTATATCTGCAAAGACTGTATTTCCAAATAAGATCACATCCTGAGAGTCTGAGTGGATATGAATTTTAGGGGAATTCTGTTCAATCCAGTACAGATGCTTTTGTAGGTGATTTCTTAACCTCTGAGACCCAGAGGAGCCGTGAAGGGATGTTTGCAGGAATTACTGTATTCAAGTTTTTCGGGAAGGAAAATTAGTACTTGCAGATCTTGTCAGAATGGATAAGTGAGTGGAGTATGCTGCAAAGGACTTCAAGATAATTTGGGATAGCTTTCGTCCAAATTCTCCCATGAAGTAACTTAAGTGTGGACCTGATACTGGTGAATCTGAAACCACAAACCCAGCCAAGATTGGTGGGTGACTGTGGAAAGGGCAGGAAAAAACCGATGACAACATAGTAAAGCTCTACATTCAGCAGTGTTGCTTGGTTCTGAACAGGATAGTTCAGGGAATGTGGCGATATGGAGATGGTGTTATTCCTTTGGGTCCAAACTTAAAATCAGAGACACAGGGATGTCAGTAACAACTATGCTTTTCTTCCTTTTTTTTAAATTGGGGTACAGTTGTAGCCATGCTTTTCTTACCTCTGTTTAAGAGACACTGCTTACCAAACATACAGTATGTTTTTAGGAGCTGGGCAGAGTATAAAAGAAAACCTGTGATCCTAACTTTGAGACAATGCAAAGGCAATATGATGCCATGAAAGTTCCAGAAGTCACAGATGGGTCGTGCTAAGGAGCACACAGGAAACCCATAGACAGGTTTTGTCTACCAGACGGTGTTTTGAGTTAGATGCCAGTGCTTAGAAATTAGTAGCTTTTACATAGAGATAGGAGTTTCCCATTTCTTAATCCAGATGTCTCACAATGCTGGACTCAAATGCCTTGGAGTCCCAGTCAGCGGCAGCCTTCAGATGGGTCCTGTCTTCTGGGGCTGAAGACGTTAGGCCTGTGGACCCCTGCTCTGAGTGTTGGTGGACTCAGCCACAAACATTCACGTGAAACTGTTATCGTAGAAAGAACTTAGCTGCAGTCGGTCTTGCCTGTTGCAGCTGCATGCATCTGATGTGGTAGTAGCAGCATGCCTGCACCCACAGACTGCTTTTAACCATAGTCGTCCTAAGCACGGTCCATGCCTTCTGGTGGATTTATAAAGTGTGACGTGAACTGTTAAGCAAAACATGCTTAAAATTTCCAAAGACATCTTCAGATGACTCTCAGAGCTCTCCATCTGTTAATCTGGTTAGAGGAGGGGAGACATTAGCTTTTCAAGAGCTAGGATGTGGGTGGTTCATAAATTTTTTGTGCTTCAAGTCTGGCTCAGTTAAACACCCAGTTTGCTTTCATAAATGTGAGTGTAGTTACCAGCTACTTTTAATTTTTTTTTTTTTTATTAGTTGGAGGCTAATTACTTCACAACATTTCAGTGGGTTTTGTCATACATTGATATGAATCAGCCATAGATTTACACGTATTCCCAAT